>NW_013861231.1:0-338 GCF_000517525.1 Limulus polyphemus
CGGCGCGGGCGTTAGCTGTCTGGTACCACTGCTAGTTACTCGTTGATCGTGTATGTCAGGCATGCAGCTTCATTTCCATCTACAGCAACAATAATGCAAACAATCTTCCTGTCTTCATCACAGCTTTACCTCTGGCTTCACCACGACAAATCATCTAAATATAACCAAGCTACAGTGAAGCCACAACTTTTACTACAACAACCACTAAAATTACCAACAAACCAAGAAAGGGACGAGGGGAAATAACTTTAATTTCTGACCACCCCTGAGTTATTAACCCTAAATACCTATCAAGATTGGATCGGACCCTCCAGCGTGAACCTTTACTTTCAATAGCG
>NW_013861232.1:0-338 GCF_000517525.1 Limulus polyphemus
AGCGTCTGCCTTTGAACTTCTATTAATGTATATTTTTAGGAAAAGCATCATTAAATGTGTCAAGAAGAATACGAAACCCGACGTTCCGTTATGATTTATCGATCCTTTTTGATAGCCTGTTGAATTACGGTTTTATTTTCAGATACAACATCTTGATCTTTCGTTACGTCCAGGTTTATAGCATATATTAGTGTACCATGCGTACATAGAAACATAAACTTCCTTTGCGCCTTAAAATACTACTAAGACATCTTCAAGCCCGTTTTTTACTACTGTTGAAGTCAGAGCGCATATAGAATTTGAAAGAAAAGGCAAAATTAATGTAAGTGCAAAAACCC
>NW_013861233.1:0-338 GCF_000517525.1 Limulus polyphemus
ACACCTTTGTCTCGAACACCACATTTATAAATTCTTGAGTCAGATTTTGTTAAACAAGACCGATGTCTGTAGGTTTACTTTCTTCTTAGAATTCTTCTCAAGAAGTCGATAAGCCGTCTTAACACCACTACCGACAACTCCACTGAACAACTCAAAGTCTACTATAAAAACCAATTCTCCACTGCATACAAGACAGACGAACGGATTCTAAAGGATATCGTTTACAAAAATACTACACCAAAGAAACAGAACACAAAACTGCAACTAAACATCTACTACAAGTCTACCACAACGTCGAACCTTATCATGAAAAACAGCCCTGCTAAAAAGACAACAGA
>NW_013861234.1:0-338 GCF_000517525.1 Limulus polyphemus
AACTTAGAAAAACAAAACTATTTTCACTAACCTTCGAAACTGGCAGTTGAGTTAGAACTCAACCAGCTCTGGACTAAAATAATTATAATTGCAACAATTCTGAATACTCCCTAAAAATATAAAATTTTGAGATAGCTCAAGTTTCCAGAAGTTGCGACTAAATCTTAATTTTTTCCATAATATTAGATCCACAGAGGAAATTGTAAAAATTGCTTCTTATTCTGAGTTGGTACTTAGCTAATGCAGTCGCTATAGGCACTGTGGTCGAAACGAATATGTAAACCGTTCATAAGTTCAAAACCCAGCGAGTGTACTCCTGAAATAAAATGTTAAATTTG
>NW_013861235.1:0-337 GCF_000517525.1 Limulus polyphemus
TACTGTTTTTTTTATCTTTATTACATTTACCTGTCTCAACCGTTAGGCCAACAAAATATAAGTTAACCATTAGGCCCACAAAATATAACTCAACCGTTAGACCCACAAAATATAACTCAACCGTTAGACCAACAAAATATAACTCAACCGTTAGGCCCACAAAATATAACTCAACCGTTAGGCCAACCAGTTCCAGTAAACTTGCTTTTTGCTAATGATTGGTGAACAGCAGTTATTTCTGTAAGTGTTAAGGGACCATCTAGAGATTTTTCCACACATCTTGATAAGTTTGTTTGTTTTGAATTTCGCGCAAAGCTACACGAGGGCTATCTGCGCT
>NW_013861236.1:0-336 GCF_000517525.1 Limulus polyphemus
CCCTGACCGTGCCCGTGCCCGGTGGAAGCTGAAAGGAAAAGGTTAGTATACATTATGTATAATAGACCATTTTAAAAAGACTTGGCTGGTAGGAAGGCGCTGGTAAGGCTGGAAACGTCTGATGGTAGTCTTCTTCAAAGACTGGTTCTTCTCTATTGTAGTAAAAATGTTGAAAACATGGGAACTGGTACAGGAAATTTTCGTCGAACATGGTATCGGTACTGTAATCGTAGGACGAAAGAGACTGTCTAGATGATTAGTGAATCAATGTGCGAATGTCGTCGACCATGGAATAGCTCTGCCTTTCGTAGTGCCAACCTAAACATTCACGTTCCT
>NW_013861237.1:0-336 GCF_000517525.1 Limulus polyphemus
TTGCCCCTCCTTAGTATTGTTCGTCCCGAACAATAGCCATTTACAATAAACCAATAACAATTAACAATAATTTAATTAAATGTACAGAATTACAAACACAAAATTACAATTCAACAAAGTCTCTTAATTTTACGTGACGTATCTTCTTCCGTACTGGTCTCCGTCTCGTTGGCTTCTGCTTCATGTGGGGTTCATCTGCTTCATCAGGAAATGTCCTATCGTCGATAACAGTCACATCAGTGGTAGTAACTTCATAAAGGGCTTCACTGTTTCCATTCTCAAAACCGAGTAGAGTTTCTTCTTCAACAGTGGATTTTCAAGGTAACACGTATTCAG
>NW_013861238.1:0-339 GCF_000517525.1 Limulus polyphemus
TTAGATACCTAAGTATAATCATACAAACTTTAAGAACCTGTTATTGTTATTCTTAATTTTCTATATTGAAAAAAACAAACAAAAAAACTGCACATGGGAAATAATGATTTAATGAAAATTGTTATATTTTATGTGAAAATGTAGTTGGAAGATTATAGGCCTAATTATGTTTTTTATAAATTATGTAAAAAAGGAGAAACTAATGAAAATAACCTCATTTTAAGCATTCATATTTTATTTTAAAAATGCAGATTGTACAAAATAAAGAAATGTAAATCTCATTATACTATTGTTCTTGGCCCGGCATGGCCAGGTGGTTAAGGTGCTCGACTCGCAATC
>NW_013861239.1:0-337 GCF_000517525.1 Limulus polyphemus
AAAACCCGGATTCTAGCGTTGTAAGTCTGCAGACATACCGTTGTGCCACTGGGGAGGGACGTTTATTGATATGAAGCAGTTTGATCGTATTTATAAAATCAAAACCAATTCGTTCTCACTAAATATACCGAACAACACTATTTATTTTCAAGTAGATTTCTGAATATATAACGAACATTGCTCCAGTCTACATTTCTAATACCTAAGTTCTATATAGGAAATAATACATTTACATTGTGAAATACTAAATGTTATTAAAGAAATGGCACCCCAGTGGCACAGCGGTATGTCTGTGGACTCACAGTGCTAGAAACCAGGTTTCGATACTTGTGGTGGG
>NW_013861240.1:0-338 GCF_000517525.1 Limulus polyphemus
CATTTATAATACGGGACTGTTGAGACTCAGTATTCTATAAACATTTATAATACGGGACTGTTGAGACTCAGTATTCTATAAAAATTTATTATATGGTACTGTTGAGACTCAGTATTCTATAGACATTTATAATACGGGACTGTTGAAACTCAGTATTCTATAGACATTAATAATACGGGAATGTTGAGACTCAGTATTCTATAGACATTTATAATATGGGAATGTTGAGACTCAGTATTCTATAGACATTAATAATACGGGAATGTTGAGACTCAGTATTCTACAAACATTTATAATATGGGACTGTTGAGACTCAGTATTCTATAGACATTAATAAT
>NW_013861241.1:0-549 GCF_000517525.1 Limulus polyphemus
AAAAGAAACAAGAAGAGAGACAATAGCAGTTGCAAGAAAACCTGCAACAGTGGCAGCTCGAACAGCAAAATAAAAAAGAAGAGAGATGACAGCAGTTGTTGGAGGAAAAAGAAAAGAAACAAGAGAAAATTACAGCACTTGTTGGAAGAAAAAGAAAAGAAACAAGAAGAGAGATAACAGCAGTGGCAACTAGAACAAGAAAGGAAACAAGAAGAAAGTCTCCAATTGTTGCAGGAAAGTCAACAACAGTGGCAAGAAGTACAGTAAAGTCCCTCAAACTTATCTGAAAGCTGACGTTTTCTGGCCTTGAATCCTGATGACTGTACCAACCTTGGTACCTCTGTGTTGGACTTAACGTAGGATTCAAATTCAAGTGCTCTGGCCATTGCATCCTGCATAGTAGAGGGGTATGCTTGCTTCACTTGTATCTTCAGTTGTGGACTGTCTAAAGCATCTACAAACTGATCCCTCAGCAACAACTTGAGGAGATCGGGTGGTGCAGTTGGGTAGGCCTTGTGTGCCATGCTCTCCAAGTCCTGTGCCAGCTCT
>NW_013861242.1:0-338 GCF_000517525.1 Limulus polyphemus
TTGTGTATTACGTACATATGTGTGTGTGCGTACGTATAGCTAATCTCTCGCTATATGTGTGTTTGTGTATTACGTACATATGTGTGTGTGCGTACGTATAGCTAATCTCTCGCTATATGTGTGTGTTTGTGTATTACGTACATATGTGTGCGCGTATGTATAGCTAATCTCTCGCTATATGTGTGTGTTTGTGTATTACGTACATATGTGTGCGCGTACGTATAGCTAACCATATTCTGTGATATGACAGGCTAAGAACTGTTCCTACAATCGTTAACTAAAATGTTGTCTATCTGTCTGTAGACTCTCCAGTTGTCATCTTCAATTGTTAATAGGCG
>NW_013861243.1:0-633 GCF_000517525.1 Limulus polyphemus
CTTGACGACATTCATTTGGCAAGCTTTCAGTAAATATTATAAGTGTTTTGTACAGAAAAAATCTGAATTTCTAATGAAGTATTTTTGTTAAGAATGGATGATTCGATAAAGGAAGGTGATTAGTGAGTACTACATGTCATTAAGAATGGATGATTCGATAAATGAAGGTGATTAGTGAGTACTACATGTCATTAAGAATGGATGATTCGATAAAGGAAGGTGATTAGTGAGTACTACATGTCATTAAGAATGGATGATTCGATAAAGGAAGGTGATTACTGAGTACTACATGTCATTAAGAATGGATGAATCGATAAAGGAAGGTGATTAGTGAGTACTACATGTCATTTCTTTTATCAAAAACATTACATACAATGTAACATAACAAATTAACAATAATGAAATAGATAGACAGATATTAACTTTGTTATTTTGTTTCTCTTGTCATCATGCCATTTAGTTGATCAAACCTGAGAATATTAAAAATCACTGTAAAGTGTTAAGTAGTTAAATAAGACAATAAATTACAGACAAGACTGTCAAACTTTGTAACAAATCGTTGGTAAAACTTCTGTATCTGGATACACGTCGTATCAACTACTATGATGAGATACGTACTCCTAGTTTTTATCA
>NW_013861244.1:0-338 GCF_000517525.1 Limulus polyphemus
GGAGGGGCAGTGTTACGACAGCGGAAGTCACGTGACGTTGGTAACACGTGATGAGTGTTTAGAAGATTCGCGAAGAGGCTAGCGTTTGCTAGACATGTGTGGTAACATGTGATGAGTGTCTAGAAGATTCGCGAAGAGGCTAGCGTT
The DNA here is from genome assembly GCF_000517525.1 of Limulus polyphemus. Taxonomy (NCBI): domain Eukaryota; kingdom Metazoa; phylum Arthropoda; class Merostomata; order Xiphosura; family Limulidae; genus Limulus; species Limulus polyphemus. Next base: position 148 of record NW_013861244.1, read on the forward strand.
TGCTAGACATGTGCTCTTATAGTATATAAGACTGGCGAGAAGTGACGGCATATATATATATAATTGCAGACAGAAAGAGACGGATAATTGTGTCAAGCGTGGTAGTAAAGTGCATGAATCATTGAGAATTATAGCGTGTGTTTAAGTAAAAGTGACTGTGGAAATTAAGTGTATTGCAAAGCTGTATTGAG
>NW_013861245.1:0-338 GCF_000517525.1 Limulus polyphemus
ATGAAACACAACAACTCAAGGCCAAGTAATAGAGAATTCACAATAAAAACTAAAGCACCCAGTATTCCCAACATTCATTATCAGAATTACAAAAATGTTATGTCCCCCGGTGAGTCAGCGGTAAGTTTATGGGCTTATAACGCTGAGATCTGGGGTTCAATTCCCAAGGGAGGACAGAACACAGAAAGTGCATTGTGTAGCTATGCGCATAAACAGAAACAACCACAATGACATATCACATACAACAACCACACTGTTATATCATGTACGTCTCTGCTAATGGTGCAGTAAAGAATGAAAGCCGAAAAGTTGGGACTTTGCAGTGGAAAATACGTCAG
>NW_013861246.1:0-332 GCF_000517525.1 Limulus polyphemus
TACATGGACGTACAACAGACAGTACTCTTATATTTATATAAAGTAGTTATATAGATATACAGCAGACAGTACTATTATATTTATATAGAAGTAGTTACATGGACATACAACACACACTACTATTATATTTATATAGAAGTAGTTACATGGACGTACAACAGACAGTACTATTATATTTGTATAGAAGTAGTTACATGGACATACAACAGACAGTAATATTATATTTATATAGAAGTAATTATATGGACGTACAACAGACAGTACTATTATATTTATATAGAAGTAGTTACATGGACGTAACAGACAGTACTATTATATTTATATAGAAGTAG
>NW_013861247.1:0-485 GCF_000517525.1 Limulus polyphemus
TTTAGAAATTCGGTAATTAGAGTTACACCTAGGTGTTCATGGAGTAGTTGTACCAAGTAAGGCTAAAGACGAATAGGTTGGTTATAAATTCAATAACAAGAGTTAAACCTAGGTGTTCATGGAGCAGTTGTACCAAGTAAGGCTAAAGACGAATATGTTGGTTATAAATTCAGTAACTAGAGTTACACCTAATTGTTCATAGAGTAGTTGTACCAAGTAAGGCTAAAGATGAGAATGGTGGTTATAAATTCTGTAACTAGAATTACACCTAGGTGTTCATGGAGTACTTAGACCAAGTAAGGCTAAAGATGAGTATGGTGGTTATAAATTCAATAACCAGAGTTACACCTAGGTGTTCGTTGAGTTTTATTTGGTACAACTTTTTAGCCTTACTAGGTACAACTACTCCATGAACACCTAGGTGTAACTCTAGTTACCGAATTTATAACCCCGATATTCATCTTTAGCGTGAGTATGGTGGTTAT
>NW_013861248.1:0-337 GCF_000517525.1 Limulus polyphemus
CCAATAATACATGTATCAATTGTTACCTATCATAGTATTACAATACACCTATAATACATGTGTCAATTGTTACCTAGTCATAGTATTACAATACACCTATAATACATATGTCAATTGTTACCTATCATAGTATTACAATACACCTAAAATACATACACCAATTGTTACATATAATAGTATTACAATATACCTATAATACATGTGTCAATTGTTACCTATCATAGTATTACAATACATCTAAAATACATGTGTCAATTGTTACCTATCATAGTATTACAATATACCTAAAATACATGTGTCAGTTGTTACCTATCATAGTATTACAATACACCTAAAA
>NW_013861249.1:0-338 GCF_000517525.1 Limulus polyphemus
AAGGAATAAACGAAAGCAGAGTTATAAGATCTGTTAGTATTGGACAATGATTCAAGACACAAGGAATAAAGGAAATCTGAATTATAAGATCTGTTAGTATTGGATAATATTTCAAGACACAAGGAATACAGGAAATCTGAGTTAAAAGATCTGTTAGTATTGTACAATGATTCAAGACACAAGGAATACAGGAAATCTGAGTTAAAAGATCTGTTAGTATTGTATAATGATTCAAGACACAAGAAATAAAGGAAATCTGAGTTATGAGATCTTTTCGTATTGGACAATGATTCAAGACAAAAGGAATACAAGAATTCAGAGGTATAAGATTTGTTAGT
>NW_013861250.1:0-338 GCF_000517525.1 Limulus polyphemus
CTTATAGTTGTAGATGTTAACATAAGAATAACACAATATATAACATCTGACAGTTGTAGATGTTAATATAAAAATAACCCAGTATAAAACATCTTATAGTTGTCGATGTTAACATAAGAATAACCCAGTATAAAGCATCTTATAGTTGTAGATGTTAACATAAGAATAACACAATATATAACATCTGACAGTTGTAGATGTTAATATAAAAATAACCCAGTATAAAACATCTTATAGTTGTCGATGTTAACATAAGAATAACATACTATAAAACATCTGACAGTTGTAGGTGTTAACATAAAAATAACACAGTATAAAACATCTTATAGTTGTAAATG
>NW_013861251.1:0-338 GCF_000517525.1 Limulus polyphemus
ATTAACTCATTATAAACCCCGATAGTATGAACTTGTTTAAAGACTTTTTATATTATTACCTTATTACAAACCCTAAGAATATGAACTTGTTTAAAAACCTTGTTATAATATTACCTTATTATAAACCCCAAGAATATGAGCTTGTTTAAAGACTTGTTATATTATTACCTAATTATAAACCGCAAGAATATGAACTTGTTTAAATACTTGTTATACTATTACCTCATTATAAACCCCAAGAATATGAACTTGTCTAAAGACTTGTTATAATATTACCTTATTATAAACCCCGAGAATATGAACTTGTTTAAAGACTTGTTATATTATTAACTCATTAT
>NW_013861252.1:0-337 GCF_000517525.1 Limulus polyphemus
AGCTTACAAACTAGTACAAAAAATCTAACTTGAATCAGAGCTTACAAACTAGCACACAAAATCTAACATGAATCAGAGCTACAAACTAGTACAAAAAAAATCTAACTTGAATCAGAGCATACAAACTAGCACAAAAAAATCTAACTTGAATCAGAGCTTACAAACTAGCACAAAAAATCTAACTTGAATCAGAGCTTACTAACTAGCACAAAAAATCTAACATGAATCAGAGCTTACAAACTAGTACAAAAAAATCTAACTTGAATCAGAGCATACAAACTAGCACAAAAAATCTAACTTGAATCAGAGCTTACAAACTAGCACAAAAAATCTAACT
>NW_013861253.1:0-338 GCF_000517525.1 Limulus polyphemus
CAACACAATATATTCAATATATTGATATAAAACACAATTTATTCAGTACATTGTTATAAAACACAGTTTATTTAATATATTGTTATACTACACAATATATTCAATACATTGTTATAAAACACAGTTTATTCAATATATTGTTGTAAAACACAGTTTATTCTGTACATTGATATAAAACACAGTTTATTCAATTTATTGTTATACAACACAATATATTCAATATATTGTTATAAAACACAGTTTATTCAGTACATTGATATAAAACACATTTTATTCAATTTATTGTTATAAAACACTGTTTATTCAATATATTGTTATAAAACACAGTTTATTCAACA
>NW_013861254.1:0-336 GCF_000517525.1 Limulus polyphemus
CTTTCAACATTCAGGTGTCCATACTTCCAGGATCATGAAATGTTCACCTACATTCTGTATGTATAAACAATCAAACGGGCCTTTCAACATTCAGATGTCCATACTACCAGAATCATGAAATGTTCACCTACATTCTGTATGTATAAACAATCAAACAGGCCTTTCAACATTCAGGTGTCCATACTTCCAGGATCATGAAATGTTCACCCACATTCTGTATGTTTAAACAATCAAACAGACCTTTCAACATTCAGATGTCCATACTACCAGGATCATGAAATGCTCACCTACATTCTGTATGTATAAACAATCAAACAGGCCTTTCAACATTCAGAT
>NW_013861255.1:0-338 GCF_000517525.1 Limulus polyphemus
TTGATTTATTTCACTGGCGTATATATATACACTGTAACCTGTACACAGTTACTTCACTTGATTTATTTCACTGGTGTATATACACTGTAACCTGTACACAGCTACTTCACATGATTTATTTCACTGGCGTATATACACTGTAACCTGTACACAGTTACTTCACTTGATTTATTTCACTGGCGTATATACACTGTAACCTGTACACAGTTACTTCCCTTGATTTCTTTCACTGGTGTATATACACTGTAACCTGTACACAGTTACTTCACATGATTTCTTTCACTGGCGTATATACACTGTAACCTGTACACAGTTACTTCACTTGATTTATTTCACTG
>NW_013861256.1:0-338 GCF_000517525.1 Limulus polyphemus
GTTCTCTAACATAAGCTTCTGTAGAATCACAGCATCTTAATGTACCTAATATTTATCTGTTACTCCTTTCTATTTCAGCTGTTCTCTAACATAAGCTTCTGTAGAATGACAGCATCTTAATGTACCTAATATTTACTTGTTACTCCTTTCTATTTCAGCTGTTCTCTAACATAAGCTTCTGTAGAATGACAGCATCTTAATGTACCTAATATTTACTTGTTACTCCTTTCTATTTCAGCTGTTTTCTAACATAAGCTTCTGTAGAATGACAGCATCTTAATGTACCTAATATTTACTTGTTACTCCTTTCTATTTCAGCTGTTCTCTAACATAAGCTT
>NW_013861257.1:0-339 GCF_000517525.1 Limulus polyphemus
TGGAAATAAAAATGCTTTACAGATACCATAGTCTAGTTAATTACATACTCAGGAAGCCAACCATGGAAATAAAAGTACTTTACAGATACCACAATCTGGTTAATCACATACTAAGGAAGAATATCATGGAAATAAAAATACTTTACAGATACCACAATCTGGTTAATCACATACTAAGGAAGCCAACTATGGAAATAAAAGTACTTTACAGATACCACAGTCTGGTTAATCACATACTAAGGAAGCCAACCATGGAAATAAAAGTACTTTACAGATACCATAGTCTGGTCAATCACGTACTAAGGAAGTCCAACCATGAAATAAAAAATAGCTTTACAG
>NW_013861258.1:0-338 GCF_000517525.1 Limulus polyphemus
CAAATAGAAACAACAAAACCTAGTAGATTTGTATATAATACCGTTAATACCCTTAAAACGTTACCATGAGGTTAAACCAGAAATTTGTATCTTCAGTTAAAAAAACCTAGAAGTTAAACAAAAGCAGCTGACCCCCCAAAACTTTTGAAATTTTCTACATTTAATACTGAAATAAAAATATTTCACGAAAATGTGTAATAACGACGATGTGTCCCTCATAGTTTCCATTATTAAGAGATTTAAAACGTTTAACTGTAAATAATTTGTTACTACATAACTACTTACACACACACACACACACACACACACACACACATATATATATATATATATATATA
>NW_013861259.1:0-340 GCF_000517525.1 Limulus polyphemus
TGAAATTCCCGTTATTTCTTAATCATCGGTACTAATGTTTCTGAAATTCCCGTTATTTCTTAATCATCGGTACTAATGTTTCTGAAATTCCCGTTATTTCTTTACCATCGGTACTAATGTTTCTGAAATTCCCGTTATTTTTTATCATCGGTATTAATGTTTCTGAAATTCCCGTTATTTCTTAATCATCGGTACTAATGTTTCTGAAATTCCCGTTGATTTTTTTATCATCGGTACTAATGTTTCTGAAATTCACGTTATTTCTCAATCATGGTACCAATGTTTCTGAAATTCCCGTTATTTTTTATCATCGGTACTAATGTTTCTGAAATTACCGTTA
>NW_013861260.1:0-338 GCF_000517525.1 Limulus polyphemus
TCACACTTTTCCCTTTGGACAGGGAGCTACTTCACACATTCTCCCCTGGATGGGGTGCTACTTCACACATTTCTCCTGGATGGGGTGCTACTTTACACATTCTCCCCTGGATGGGGTGCTACTTCCCACATTTCTCCTGGAGGAGGTGCTACTTTACACATTTCTCCTGGATGGGGTGCTAGTTTACACTTTTCCCTTTGGACAGGGAGTTAGTTCACACATTCCTTCCGGATGGGGTGCTAGTTTACACTTTTCCCTTTGGACAGGGAGCTACTTCACATATTTTCCCCTGGATGGGGTGCTACTTCACACATTTCTCCTGGATGGGGTGCTACTTC
>NW_013861261.1:0-336 GCF_000517525.1 Limulus polyphemus
ATTTAATCGCTGCTTTGACCTCTAGCTTTGAGTTATGAACTTCAGAATGCTACCCCGTGGTCGTGTGATGCAGGTGATGTTTCGTATAACTCACAAGTTACCAGCAGGTGTCACTCTTGATCAGTATTTCGTACTTGACTAAAACATTACAAGTCTAAAACCAAGATTAAAGTGGAACCAAAAGGCAATCTATAGTACGTGCTGAACTTTTATGATTCCAACAACGACTTTTCCTGTACTCGTGAAATTCCGAAGGTAAACACAAAAAAAAAATTCGTTGGAGTTCGTGGGAAAAAAAAACTTGTCATCTAATCTAACAACCCGAAACAATCGATC
>NW_013861262.1:0-337 GCF_000517525.1 Limulus polyphemus
GCAATACTGTGTACTATCTATAAAAAGACCCAAGATTTGACGATACTGTGTACTGTCAATAAGAAGACACAAGATTTAACGATACTGTGTACTGTCAATAAGAAGACACAAGATTTAACGATACTGTGTACTGTCAATAAGAAGAAAAAAGATCTAACGATACTGTGTACTGTCAATAAGTAGACACAAGATTTAACGATACTGTGTACTGTCAATAAGAAGACACAAGATTTAACGATACTGTCTACTGTCAATAAGAAGACACAAGATTTAACGATACTGTGTACTATCAATAAGAAGACACAAGATTTAACGATACTGTGTACTGTCAATAAGA
>NW_013861263.1:0-338 GCF_000517525.1 Limulus polyphemus
ACAACACAGCCATACAATACCATACATTGTATCAAACCTGAGTTTGTATGTAACAACAACACAGCCATACGATACCATACATTGTATCAAACCTGAGTTTGTATGTAACAACAACAACACAGCCATACGATACCATACACTGTATCAAACCTGAGTTTGTATGTAACAACATCACAGCCATACAATACCATACATTGTATCAAACCTGAGTTTGTATGTAACAACAACACAGCCATACAATACCATACATTGTATCAAACCTGAGTTTGTATGTAACAACATCACAGCCATACAATACCATACACTGTATCAAACCCGAGTTTGTATGTAACAACAAC
>NW_013861264.1:0-338 GCF_000517525.1 Limulus polyphemus
AAATAAAGGATAATCAGAGTCAATATATTATCTAATTACACAAGGAAGTATAAATAAAAGATAATCAGAGTCACTATATTATCTAATTACACAAGGAAATATAAATAAAGGATAATCAGAGTCACTATATTATCTAATTACACAAGGAAATATAAATAAAGGATAATCAGAGTCACTATATTATCTAATTACAACAGTAAATATAAATAAAGGATAATCAGAGTCACTATATTATCTAATTACAACAGTAAATATAAATAAAGAATAATCAGAGTCACTATATTGTCTAATTACAACAGTAAATATAAATAAAGAATAATCAGAGTCACTATATTGTC
>NW_013861265.1:0-338 GCF_000517525.1 Limulus polyphemus
TCTAGAGACAATACCAATAATCGAGTCCTAGTTACCTCTATTGACATTTTAATAGCAACACTCCAGTCCTAGTCACCTGTAGAGACAATACCAACAATAGAGTCCTAGTCACATCTAGACAATACCAACAAGAGAGTCCCAGTCTTGTTTAGTGACAAATTAATAGCAGCACTCGAGTCATAGTCACCTCTAGAGACAATACAAATAATCGAGTCCTAGTCACCTCTATTGACAATTTAATAGCAACACTCCAGTCCTAGTCACCTCTAGAGACAATACCAACAATCGAGTCCTAGTCACCTCTATTGACAACTTAATAGCAACACTCCAGTCCTAGT
>NW_013861266.1:0-336 GCF_000517525.1 Limulus polyphemus
AACTAGCACGTTTGATTGGAAAAATAGACCAGTATAATTATAATATTGAATACAGAGAAGGAAATCCCATGGTAATGCTGATGGACTGAGCCGAAGACCCTGACAAAATGACTGCAGACATTGCTGCAAAGAGAGGTTGAACTAATTAGGTGCCATCCAGCTGAAGTCAAGCCGACTGAAAGAGTTGATGATGGTGAAGTGGAACCAAATATAGACATCAAAGCAGAACAGGAGAAAGACCAAGATTTGAAGCCAATGATTTATTTTCTAAAAGCAAGTGTTTTGCGCCCTGCTTGGGAGAAGGTGTCTAGTCTAAACCCTGTGACAAAGAACTAT
>NW_013861267.1:0-339 GCF_000517525.1 Limulus polyphemus
TTAATAAGAAGTTTTTATTTACCATCTATATATATATATCGATCTAAATGTTTAATCACATGCTTTATTTACCATATATATATATCGATGTGAATGTTTAATCAGAAGTTTTATTTACCATATATATATATCGTTGAGAGTGTTTCATCAGAAGTTTCTATTTACCATAGATATATATATATATATATATATCGTTATGGATTCTTAATAAGTAAGTTTTTATTTATCATCTATATATATATATATATCGATCTAAATGTTTAATCACAGTATTTTAATTACCATATACATATAAATAGTTAAATTTTTACTCAGTAAGTTTTTTACCTATATATATAT
>NW_013861268.1:0-334 GCF_000517525.1 Limulus polyphemus
AACTTCTGCAGACTGGGTCGGGCGTAGCTAGTAGTTGCATGCCGGTAACTTCTACAGTCTGGGTTGGGTATAGCTAGTTGTTGCATGCCGGTAACATCTACTAACTGGGTCGGGCGTAGCTAGTAATTACATGCTGGTAACTTCTATAGACTGGGTCGGGCGTAGCTAGTAGTTGTATGCCGGTAAGTTCTACAGACTAGGTCGGGCGTAGTTAGTAGTTGTATGCCGGTAACTTCTATATACTGGGTCGAGCGTAGCTAGTAGTTGTATGCCAGTAACTTCAACAGACTGGGTCGGGCGTAGCTAGTGGTTGCATGCCAGTAATTCTACAGAC
>NW_013861269.1:0-338 GCF_000517525.1 Limulus polyphemus
GAACACGTTTTATTATTGTATATTTTGTTATTATGGGAAACAAGCCAAAATGCTGAACATTTTATTATTGTATATTTTGGCTATTATGAGAAGCAAGCCAAAATGCTGAACATTTTATTATTGTATATTTTGGTTATTATGGGAAGCAAGCCAAAATGCCGAACATTTTATTATTGTATATTTTGGCTATTATGGGAAACAAGCCAAAATGCTGAACATTTTATTATTGTATATTTTGGTTGTTATGGGAAGCAAGCCAAAATGCTGAACATTTTATTATTGTATATTTTGGCTATTAAAGGAAACAAGCCAAAATGCCAACATTTTATTATTGTATA
>NW_013861270.1:0-338 GCF_000517525.1 Limulus polyphemus
TGTCTTCCTCTTGTCCGGATTTTCTCGTGTCCTCTCTCACTACATTCATCCACCTTTTCTCCTGTCTTCCTCTTGTCCGGATTTTCTCATGTCCTCTCTCACTACATCCATCCACCTTTTCTCCTGTCTTCGCATTTATACCAGTTATCTGAGGTCCTTGCCATCCACTTTTCTTCCTGTTCTGTATTAGAGTATTCACACCGGATTTTCTCATGTCCTCTCTCACTACATCCATCCACCTTTTCTCCTGTCTTCCTCTTGTCCTTTTCTCTTCCACGGTCATATTTATCACTCTTCTTCCAACTTACGTTTCGTCTCTTCTTTCCACATGATCGAGC
>NW_013861271.1:0-334 GCF_000517525.1 Limulus polyphemus
AGGAAAAAGAAAAGAAACAAGAAGAGAAATTACAGCAGTTGTTTGGAGGAAAAAGAAAAGAAACAAGAAGAGAGACAACAGCAGTGACAATAAAACCTGCAACAGTGGCAGCTCGAACAGCAAATGTCATATTGTAAGTGAGCATGGTGTGGAAACTGATCCTGACAAGGTGAAAACAGTGCATGATTGGCCAACACCAAACAATGTGGAAGAGTTAAGAAGTTTCTTGGGACTCTGCACTTACTACCGGAAGTTTGTGAAGGACTTTGCAACTATAGCTACTCCGCTACATGATTTGACCAAAAAAGGCCAGAAGTTTAGAATGGACAGTTTC
>NW_013861272.1:0-336 GCF_000517525.1 Limulus polyphemus
CTGGCTATAGACAGTGAAAGGCAGTAGAAGCTGAGACGTTGTGGGTGTAAGCACTCAGCTTCGTACTTTTATTTGATTGACGATTTTTTATGATTTTCCATGACGGCTGACTAGATTGACATTATTCGTTATGACAATCAGTTGACAACCAGGACCGATAACGGTATATATGTATGTATACATGTGTGTGTATATATATATATATATAAGTGTGTGTGTATATGTGCGTGTGTGTGTATATATATTCACGTGTATCTATATGTATGTATGTGTATATATATATATATATGTGTGTTGTTTGTGTGTATATATATATATATATATATATATATAGTA
>NW_013861273.1:0-338 GCF_000517525.1 Limulus polyphemus
ATGAATATGTAATGGAACGTATTTTACTGGCTAATTCCGAGAAGGCAGACATAAATAAACGTAGGTATCAATAGGAGTTTCTGGTGTCACAGCCCCTAACAACTATACTAATGAATATGTAATGGAACGTATTTTACTGGCTAATTCCGAGAAGGCAGACATAAATAAACGTAGGTATCAATAGGAGTTTCTGGTATCACAGCCCCTAACAACTATACTCATGAATATGTAATGGAACGTATTTTACTGGCTAATTCCGAGAAGGCAGACATAAATAAACGTAGGTATCAATAGGAGTTTCTGGTATCACAGTCCCTAAGAACTATACTCATGAATAT
>NW_013861274.1:0-337 GCF_000517525.1 Limulus polyphemus
CATTTACTACCATGACTCACCATTCATAGTCATTTACTACTATGACTCACAGTTCATAGTAATTTACTACCATGAATCACCATTCATAGTAATTTACTACCATGCCACACCATTCATAGTCATTTGCTACTATGACTTACTATTTATAGTAATTTACTACCATGACTCACCATTCATAGTAATTTACTACCATGACTCACCATTCATAGTAATTTATTACAATGACTCACCATTCATAGTCATTTACTGCCATGCCTCACCATTCATAGTCATTTACTACCATGCCTCACCATTCATAGTCATTTACGACCATGACTCACCATTCATAGTAATTTAC
>NW_013861275.1:0-338 GCF_000517525.1 Limulus polyphemus
TGTTCGTCCCAAACAATAACCACATATAATAAACCAATAACAATTAGCAATAACTTAATTAACTGTACAGAATTACAAACACAAAATTACAATTCAACAAAGTCTCTTAATTTTATGGGACGTATCTTCTTCCGTACTGGTCTCCATCTCGTTGGCTTCTGCTTCATGTGAGATTCATCTGCTTCATCAGTAATTGTCTTTTCGTCAGTAACAGTCACATCAGTGGTAGTAACTTCATCAAGAGCTTCACCGTTTCCCTTCTCAAAACTGAGTAGAGTTTCTTCTTTGACGGTGGCTTCTTCAGGTGTCACGTCTTCAGCAGCGTCATTTGTTCTGTG
>NW_013861276.1:0-339 GCF_000517525.1 Limulus polyphemus
ATAACATTTTTCGTTACTGTTATAATGCCTCAACTTTTTAGTTTTCCGACGGAATAAGCAGTATCCGATAATTTTCTATTAATTTTGCGTCAAAAAGGCACCTTTTTCAATTTTCCAAAAAAAATCCACATTTTCACCGAAAAGCCAAGGCTATAGCCCATGTTTTTTCCCAAATTTTGAAAAAAAAAGTTTTTCCTTATATTTTAATACAAAGATGCCCTTCATGAAGGACTTTCAAAATGGATATCCTTTCATCAAAATACCCAACAGTTACTTCGTAATCTATTATCAATATTTCGGATTCCTTCAATTTTACAGTTTTTTTTTTGCATCAGTTAT
>NW_013861277.1:0-335 GCF_000517525.1 Limulus polyphemus
AGTTTCACTTTATACTAATGTCTTTTGTTTTCAGTTGTTGAACCTGTGTTTTACTTTATACTAATGTATTTTGTTGTCAGTTGTGGAACCTGTGTTTTACTTTATACTAATGTCTTTTGTTGTCAGTTGTGGAACCTTATTTCTACTTTCTACCAATATTCTTTGTTTTCAAATGTAGAACCTGTGTTTCACTTTATACTAATGTCTTTTGTTGTCATTTTTGTATCCTGTGTTTTACTTTCTTCCAACATCCTTTGTTGTGAGATGTAGAACGTGTGTTTCACCTTATACTAATGTCTTTTGTTGTCATTTCTGGAACCTGTGTTTTAATTTAT
>NW_013861278.1:0-338 GCF_000517525.1 Limulus polyphemus
ACTGTCTCCGTGCAGGACATGTATTACTATCCCAGTGCAGAACACGTATTCCTGTCTCCGTGCAGGACACGTATTACTGTCTCAGTGCAGAACACGTATTCCTGTCTCCGTGCAGGACATGTATTACTATCCCAGTGCAGAACACGTATTACTATCTCAGTGCAGGATACGTATTCCTATCTCAGTGTAGGACACGTATTACTGTCTCAGTGTAGGACACGTATTCCTGTCTCCGTGCAGGACACGTATCACTGTCTCAGTGTAGGACACGTATTACTGTCTCAGTGTAGGACACGTATTTTTGTCTCCGTGCAGGACACGTATTACTGTCTCAGTGT
>NW_013861279.1:0-334 GCF_000517525.1 Limulus polyphemus
AGAAAAAAAACAAAACGGAAACAAAGACTGCTTAGTATAATTTACCTGTTTAACAAAGACTGCATAATATAATTTACCTGTTTAACAAAGACTGCATAATATAATTTACCTGTTTAACAAAGACTGCTTAGTGTAATTTACCTGTTTAACAAAGACTGCTTAGTGTAATTTACCTGTTTAACAAAGACTGCTTAATATAATTTATCTGTTTAACAAAGACTGCTTAGTATAATTTACCTGTTTAACAAAGACTGCTTAGTATAATTTACCTGTTTAATAAAGACTGCTTAATATAATTTATCTGTTTACAAAGACTGCTTAGTATAATTTACCT
>NW_013861280.1:0-333 GCF_000517525.1 Limulus polyphemus
AATACACAATGATATATTTTCCTGGTCAGGGATTATTTAATATTTAATGTACAATGATATATTTTCCTGGTCAGGGACTATTTAATATTTAATATACAATGATATATTTTCCTGGTCAGGGACTATTTAATATTTAATATACAATGATATATTTTCCTGGTCAGGGACTATTTAATATTTAATATACAATGATATATTTTTCAAAATGAACCGCAAGTTACACAAGGTTCTAGTGTTCAGCGTGCCGGATGTGAATTCGAGGGTTCAAAGTTTGTGTTCCTTTGCCAAAAGCCCCCCCCCCCCCCCCCCCAGTGGCACAGCGGTATCTCTGCG
>NW_013861281.1:0-665 GCF_000517525.1 Limulus polyphemus
CTTCTGATTAATCATTGCAGCGATATATATATATATATATATATATATGGTAAATAAAAACTTCTGATTAAACATTCACATATATATATATGGTTAATAAAAACATCTGATTAAAAATTGAAAGCGATGTATATATATATATGGTAAATAAAAACTTCAGATTAAACACTTACGACTATAAATACATATATGGTAAATAAAACATCTGATTAAACATTTTTAAAGATATATATATATATATATGGTAATTTAAAACTTCTGATTAATCTTTCACATCGATATATATATGGTAAATAAAAACTTCCGATTAAACTTCAACACGATATATTTATATATATGGTAAATAAAAACTTCTGATTAAACATTCACATCGATGTATATATATGTAAAATAAAACTTGTGATTAAACATTCACAACGATATATATATATATATATATGGTAAATAAAAACTTCTGATTAAATAATCTCATCGATATATATATATGGTAAAAAAATTTTGAGTAAACATTTAGAACAATATATATATGGTAATTAAATTATATATCGTTCTAAATGTTTAATCACAAGTATATATATATAGATAGTAAATAAAATCTTCTTATTAAAATTTCACAACGATATATATATATGGTAAATAAAAACTTCTGATTAAAAATTCACAAC
>NW_013861282.1:0-337 GCF_000517525.1 Limulus polyphemus
TATCTGTTTTCTGCCCACTGTAGTACTGAAACCCGATTTTGTGCGTTATATGCCCTCGGACTTACCGCCTGAGTAAAGGGGTTCTTTTTATATTTTTCTTAGGGGAAGAAATATCAGACTGAAAATACAGGTATTTAGGTTTAGAATTTGAACGCGTTTTTTTTTCTATACAATTCATGTTCTGATAGAAGAAATGCAAGTACTTTGTACATTTGATAAAACGAAACAACATACATCAACACTTAAAACTTTTTCTTGGAAAGAATTATAACTTTCAATATAACATTTAAAAAAGATAATTATAAACTGTAAAATGCTTATATTATAAATAAATTAA
>NW_013861283.1:0-336 GCF_000517525.1 Limulus polyphemus
CATTGTGTGAAACACATGCCCTTGGTGGTTTTTGACAACCTTGTGTGAAATGCAAACCCCTGCTGGATTCTGACAACCTTGTGTAAAATGCAAGTCCCGTACGGTTTCTGACAACATTGTGTGAAACACATGCCCTTGGTGGTTTTTGACAACCTTGTGTGAAATGCAAACCCCTGCTGGATTCTGACAACCTTGTGTGAAATGTAAACCCTTGCTGGATTCTGACAACCTTGTGTAAAATGCAAGTCCCGTACGGTTTCTGACAACATTGTGTGAAACACACACCCTTGGTGTTTTTGACAACCTTGTGTAAAATGCAAGTCCCGTACGGTTTCT
>NW_013861284.1:0-338 GCF_000517525.1 Limulus polyphemus
ACACGTTTAGTGGATGAGTATTGTTGTGTGTTAGACACGTTTAGAGGATGAGTATTGTGGTGTGTTAGACACATTTAGAATATAAGTATTGTGTTGTTAGCCAAGTTTAAAGGATTAGTATTGTGGTGTGTTAGACACTCTTAGAGGATGAGTATTGTGGTGTGTTAGACACGTTTACGGGATGAGTATTGTTGTGTGTTAGACACGTTTAGAGGATGAGTATTGTGGTGTGTTAGACACGTTTTGAGGATGAGTATTGTGGTGTGTTAGACACTTTTAGAGGATGAGTATTTTTGTGTGTTAGACACATTTAGAATATAAGTATTGTGGTGTTAGCC
>NW_013861285.1:0-338 GCF_000517525.1 Limulus polyphemus
TAACTGTTGATTTTTATATTTTAACGGCTCTTCTTCCCATTGTATAATAGCAGAGGAACCTAACTATTGATATTTATATTTTAATGTTTCTTCTTCCCATTGTATAATAGCAGAGGAACATAACTGTTGTTTTTATATTTTAATGGCTCTTCTTCCCATTGTATAATAGCAAAGGAACCTAACTGTTGTTTTTATATTTTAATGGCTCTTCTTCCCATTGTATAATAGCAAAGGAACCTAACTGTTGTTTTTATATTTTAATGGCTCTTCTTTCCATTGTATAATAGCAGAGTAACCTAACTGTTGATTTTTATATTTTAATGGCTCTTCTTCCGATT
>NW_013861286.1:0-483 GCF_000517525.1 Limulus polyphemus
CAAATGTTGATGTACTAAATAGCTTATATGAATAGTGTTCAGAACATAGTGAAGGAAGAGAGAAAACGCGTGAATTTAATGAAGAATAAAAAAGATATAGTTTGCAGTAGGAAATTTTCTAAATCAAGATACTAGGATTAAGCTATAAATACACTAATAACAGTAATTACCAAAGAAAAACGTGCTAAACCATTCTTACACAAAATACATTAAAGATGTTACGGAAGGAGGATTACGAGAAGAACAATAAATATCAACTGAAACATGTTAAAAACGGTAATTAACTTGAATAAACTGGAATGATATAAACACTTGAAAAATTACCTAGAGATAGATATTTCTGAAAACGACATTTCAAATGTACCAACAAGGAATTGGACGCTAATGTTTCCTAAGTTATCGTCTTAACTAAAGAAAATACACATGGTGTGATTGGAAATTTGAAAAACGTCCTTAATGTTGATTATCACGTATAACACACAA
>NW_013861287.1:0-338 GCF_000517525.1 Limulus polyphemus
TTAAAACGAAGAGTAGGAAGGTGAAACTATGCATGTAATTGCTCAAAGATAAAGTGTACCTACATGCCAAAATTGGAGAAGAACTATCAATTCAGGATCCTTTGGTAACAAGAAATCGAGAAACAATCAATAACCAAAAGCTTCAGTTCAGTACACAAACGCCTTCAGGCAAGCCAATAAAAGAGTAACATAAAACGACCACAAGAATCGTAAAAGTAAAACTAGAAAGTTATAATTTTGTATGTAGATGCTCAAGGTTTCCACGAACCTTCATATTAAATTTGAAGAAGATTCGACTAGATGGGACGAAATAGAAGGACAAAACGCAAAACCTTCCA
>NW_013861288.1:0-338 GCF_000517525.1 Limulus polyphemus
AATACTGATGGACTGGGTGTGTGTTTACAGAAGAGTATGATAATGGACAGATATTATGAATACGTTATTAGTGAGCTGGAACTTTGGCCACAATATTGATGGACTCTGAACGCGTTATTAAGGAGCTGAATTATGTATAAGATACCGATGGACTGGAAGTGTGTACAGATCTATTATAATGGACCGAAACTCTGAACGCGTTATTAAGGAGCTGGATTATGTATAAGATACCGATGGACTGGAAGTGTGTACAGATCTATTATAATGGACCGAGACTTTGAACGCATTATTAAGGAGCTGGATTATGTATAAGATACCGATGGACTGGAAGTGTGTAC
>NW_013861289.1:0-387 GCF_000517525.1 Limulus polyphemus
TGGACTAACTAGGAGTATCCAATGTCATAAATATACAGGTCTAAAAATGAATATCCAATGTCTTAAATATACCAGTTTAGTTAGGAGTATCCAATGTCATACTTATACCAGTGGAATAACGAATATCCAATGTCATAAATATACCAGTCTTGTTAGGAGTATCCCATGTCATAAATATACTGGTCTAACAAGGAATATCCAATGTCATAAATTTACCAGTGTAATTAGTAGTACCCAGTGTTATAAATATAGCAGTCTAACAACGAATATCCAACGTCATAAATGTACCAGTCTAGCTAGTTGTATCCAATGTCATACCAGGTTAACAAGGAATATCCAATGTCATAGATATACCAGTCTAGTTAGGAATATTCAATGTCATAAATA
>NW_013861290.1:0-336 GCF_000517525.1 Limulus polyphemus
CCCAACAAGATCGATACACACCGTTTTCGTTTTTAACACAAATACGTTTTAATATACATACAACAATTCAATTTACAATAACAATTATTACAAATAGTTATTACAAATAATAATTTATAAACATAACTTTCACAAACTTACAAACAATATAAAGTATTATTTCTAGTCTGGAACTTCCTTGATATCTTATCGAGGGTTCACGATGAGCGAGTTAATTTCAAGTCGATGTATATACGATTCGCCGGGAAGCTAGCTAGCTTTGTCCTTGGCCACACACGCTGTTTTCCACAGTTGAAGTTGGTAATGTTTCGAAAAATATTAATGTCTGATGAGAAT
>NW_013861291.1:0-338 GCF_000517525.1 Limulus polyphemus
ATACCTGTATAATTCATTGTTTTGTATAGATGTCTATATCAATCATTATTTTATATAGATGTCTATATCAATCATTATTTTATATAGATATCTGTATCATTCATTGTTTTATATAGATGTTTGTATCATTCATAGTTTTATATAGATATCTGTATCATTCATAGTTTTATATAGATATCTGTATCAATAATTATTTTATATAGATGTCGGTATAAATCATTATTTTATATAGATACCTGTATAATTAATTGTTTTATATAGATGTCTATATCAATCATTATTTTATATAAATATCTGTATCATTCATTATTTTATATACATGTTTGTATCAATCATTG
>NW_013861292.1:0-379 GCF_000517525.1 Limulus polyphemus
GTGTGTCTTTTTATTGACAGTACGCAGTATTGATAAATCCTGTATCTTCTTATTGACAAGACACAGTATTGTTAAATCTTGTCTCTTCTTATTGACAGTACACAGTATCGTTAGATCTTGTGTCTTCTTATTGACAGTACACAGTATTGATAAATCCTGTATCTTCTTATTGACAGGACTCAGTATTGTTAAATCTTGTGTCTTTTTACTGACACGACACAGTATTGTTAAATCTTGTGTATTCTTGTTGACAGTACACAGTATTGATATATCCTGTATCTTCTTATTGACAGGACACAGTATTATTAAATCTTGTGTCTTCTTATTGACAGTACACATCCTGTATCTTCTTATTGACAGGACACAGTATTATTAAATC
>NW_013861293.1:0-338 GCF_000517525.1 Limulus polyphemus
ATGCCGGGCCCAAATAGGTGATTATGACATCTTATCGCAAAATCTTTTATACGTGTCACTTAAGTCACAAAGGTAAAATTCGAAAAATGTCATTTTGCATCCTCTGTTCCTTTTCCTATGGCGCGTTAAAAAAAAAGATTTAAGCAAAATCGTTTTTAGCTTGTGTATATATATATATATATATGATGTACTTTTAAAGTATTAAATTCCGATCAGAGATAGTTATCTACTTAGAGACAAAACTAAAAATGCACGTGGTAATGAGTATAGTTAATTAAATAGACTTTTCTAACGTCTTTACCTGTAAACGTTAGATACATTGTTTCATCGGTTGAGCA
>NW_013861294.1:0-338 GCF_000517525.1 Limulus polyphemus
GACTAGAACAAATTAACAAAAATTAAATAAAACATATATTGTCCATGGACTAGAACAAATTAACAAAAATTGAATAAAACATATTGTCTATGGACTAGAACAAATTGACAAAAATTAAATAAAACATATTGTCTATGGACTAAAACAAATTAACAAAAATTAAATAAAACATATTGTCTATGGACTAGAACAAATTAACAAAAATTAAATAAAACATATATTGTCTATGGACTAGAACAAATTAACAAAAATTGAATAAAACATATTGTCTATGGACTAGAACAAATTAACAAAAATTAAATAAAACATATATTGTCTATGGACTAGAACGAATTAGC
>NW_013861295.1:0-336 GCF_000517525.1 Limulus polyphemus
ATGTTGTCCTTCACCACTGTGGTACCCAGACACCACATTTAAAGTTGTTTTTCACCACTGTGGTACCAAGACACCACATTTAAAGTTGTTCTTCACCACTGTGGTACCAAGACACCACGTTTAAAGTTGTTCTTCACCACTGTGGTACCCAGACACCACATTTAAAGTTGTTCTTCACCACTGTGGTACCCAGACACCACGTTTAAAATTGTCCTTCACCACTGTGGTACCAAGACACCACATTTAATGTTGTCCTTCACCACTTTGGTACCCAGACACCACGTTTAAAATTGTCCTTCACCACTGTGGTACCGAGATACCACATTTAAAGTTGTT
>NW_013861296.1:0-338 GCF_000517525.1 Limulus polyphemus
GTTACGAGAGGTACACAAATGAACAAGTATGTATTGTCTCTCAGCTTTTCAGGATTACACGTATCGATACTTGTGTTCTGTCAGCCAAGTTACTGAACGTACACGACGGATACTTGAATTTTGTCGCTCCGTGCAACGTAGGGTTAACACATAGATATTTGTTTTCTATCCACAAGTGTTACGAGAGGTACACAAATGAACAAGTATGTATTGTCTCTCAGCTTTTCAGGATTACACGTATCGATACTTGTGTTCTGTCAGCCAAGTTACTGAACGTACACGACGGATACTTGAATTTTGTCGCTCCGTGCAACATAGGGTTAACACATAGATATTTG
>NW_013861297.1:0-338 GCF_000517525.1 Limulus polyphemus
GTAATGGAAAGGATACGATACATTATCTTGATAACGATAATCAAATGTTTTGACCGGTTTCCCTTCCAGTAATGGAAAGGGTACGATACATTATCTTGATAACGATAAACAACTGTTTTGACCGGTTTCCCTTCCAGTAAGGAAAGGGTACGATACATTATCTTGATAACGATAAACAAATGTTTTGACCGGTTTCCCTTCCAGTAATGGAAAGGGTACGATACATTATCTTGATAACGATAAACAAATGTTTTGACCGGTTTCCCTTCCAGTAATGGAAAGGGTACGATACATTATCTTGATAACGATAAACAAATGTTTTAAGAGAAGGATTTGTC
>NW_013861298.1:0-337 GCF_000517525.1 Limulus polyphemus
TCACTATCCATCTGTATTAAAAGACCTACCAGTCACTATCCATCTATAATAAAAGACCTACCAGTTACCATCTATCTATATTAAAAGACCTACCAGCCACTATCCATATATAATGAAAGACCTACCAGTCACTATCCATCTATAATAAAAGACATACTAGTTACCATCCATCTGTATTAAAAGATCTACCAGCCACTATCCATTTATAATGAAAGGTCTACCAGTCACTATCCATCTATAATAAAAGACCTACCAGTTACAATCCATCTGTATTAAAAGATCTACCAGCCACTATCCATCTGTATTAAAAGACCTACCAGCCACTATCCATCTGTAT
>NW_013861299.1:0-338 GCF_000517525.1 Limulus polyphemus
ACAACCGAACAAAACCCTTTGATTCTGTTTACAACCGAACAAAACCCTTTGTTTCTGTTTACAACCGAACAAAACCATTTGTTTCTATTTAGAACTGAATAAATCACTTTGTTTCTATTTAGAACTGAATAAATCACTTTGTTTCTATTTAGAACTGAATAAGTCACTTTGTTTCTATTTAGAACTGAATAAGTCACTTTGTTTCTATTTAGAACCGAATAAGTCACTTTGTTTCTGTTTAGAAACGAATAAAACCATTTCTTTCTATTTAGAACAGAAAAAAAACAACATTTGTTTCTATCTAGAACCAAACAAAACCCAAAATAATTATTATTCTG
>NW_013861300.1:0-338 GCF_000517525.1 Limulus polyphemus
AGTAGACACAAGATTTAACGATACTGTGTACTGTCAATCAGAAGACACAATATTCAACGATAATGTGTACTCTCAATAAGAAGACACAATATTCAACGATAATGTGTACTCTCATAAAGAAGACACAAGATTTAACGATACTGTGTACTGTCAATAAGAAGACATAAGATTTAACGATACTGTGTACTGTCAATAAGTAGACACAAGATTTAACGATACTGTGTACTGTCAATAAGAAGACACAATATTTAACGATACTGTCGTACCGTCAATAAGAAGACACAAGATTTAACGATTCTGTGTACTGTCAATCAGAAGACACAATATTCAACGATAAT
>NW_013861301.1:0-336 GCF_000517525.1 Limulus polyphemus
TCTCATGTTTTCATCTTTTGAAATTAATACTTCAATTTGAGATGTTGCTATTATAATGTTGATATATCCTCACCTTGCAGGTATTTGTAAACCACATGACATAACTTCAAATGTTCACCATAGTGAACAAGCAGAGGCAGAATTCAAAATCTCAAACATTCAAATGGAGTGAAGCATCACCAACAGTTACAAAGTCAAAGAAACCATCATGAACAATAAATTTTGATGTATAATTCACATCTATAACTGTGCTGAGAGTATTGTGTAATACTATATAATTATCTGCTTGTTTTGACCACCTATGCTCAGTTACTGAAACTTTAGGTTGTAGCTAGT
>NW_013861302.1:0-537 GCF_000517525.1 Limulus polyphemus
CAAAATTAGAGACGGCGGCAAATATCCTTAATAGCTACTCTCAGTCAATACTTCAAAATTAGAGACGGCGGCAAATATCCTTAATAGCTGATATAAATACAAATGCATTAACTTCGAAATCTTTTTACGGAGCATATTTATTTCACTGAAAAAAAATTAGTTCAAATATGGGATCCTTATGTTATCAACACGTCTTTGAGAAAACATATATTATTGAAATCAAACAGTGATCTAGTAATATCGTCAGCAGTACTACAGCAACAAGCTGGAACTTTTGGTTAATGAACATAGGTTAAAAAGTCCCTAGAAATTAATAATTCAAACAGTTTAGAAATGGTATGTCTGCGGAGTTACAACGCTAGAAACCGGGTTTCGATACCCGTGGTGGGAAGAGCACAGTTAGCCAATTGTGTAGCTTTGTGCTTAACTTTCAAACAAACGTAAAATAGTGCCTCTTTCATCTAAGCTAGCTAAACATCGAAATACTTGATGTTTTTAATTTATTTCTTCTAAATTACTACAAAATACGGAACGTTA
>NW_013861303.1:0-337 GCF_000517525.1 Limulus polyphemus
CAATAAGCTCCAGAAGATGGTACGATGTCTGAACAAACTCTAGGTTTTATGCTGTTTTAACAAGCTCCAGAAGATGGTACGACGTCTCAACAAACGTTAGGTTTTATGCTGTTTTTAAGAAGCTCCAGAAGATGGTATGATGTTTCAAGAAACTCTAGGTTCTATGTTGTTTCAACAAGATGGTATGATGTTTCAACAAACTCTAGGTTTTATGCTGTTTTAACGAGCTCCAGAAGATGGTACGACGTCTCAACAAACTTTAGGTTTTATGCTGTTTCAAGAAGCTCCAGAAGATGGTATAATGTTTCAACAAACTCTAGGTTGTGTGTTGTTTCAA
>NW_013861304.1:0-338 GCF_000517525.1 Limulus polyphemus
CTATTTAATCTAAACATTTGTGTTTTCGTGTTATAAACTGTAGTCATCCTAATTTTTTATTGAGGTTACGAAGTTGGTCAAATCAAACTAACTTGTACAGAAATACAGTATTGAAAATAACAAATAAAATATAAAGTTTTTCAAAAACAATTTGATAATTATCTTGAGATTATAAAGATTTTGCTTGGGAAATTTGAAAAATATTCTAATGCATTAAAGTATTTTTAATCTTAAAATCAAAATTGCTTTGCATGTTGGATAGTCAATATTCTGAAAGAAAAAGGTTAACAAGAAAATCTTCAATTAAAATATCATAATACCTCATATTTTGTGTACAA
>NW_013861305.1:0-338 GCF_000517525.1 Limulus polyphemus
ATAACCTTTCTGTCCCAGGAATCATCATAATATACAAGTGTGGTATTCTCAGTAACACTGATTTCCCTCTGAACGTGAAAGGATTACTGTCTCTGTCTATAAAGTTTCTCATGATACAGTAATCATTTCTAGTGGGGAATGCAAGTGATGTTTTTGGTGACTCATTCAGACCCGCGAAATACTGAAGCGGGGTAAACATAGTGGATTCCTTAACTAATATTCTATTTTTGAAACCAAAACAAAGTATGAAAAACAGTTTTATAAAATGCATTTACTGAGAGTAGAGAAAACACAGGGTAGCTATGCTGTCATACCAGTATCCCATCCTTGAATCATTT
>NW_013861306.1:0-617 GCF_000517525.1 Limulus polyphemus
ATTTACATGTACCAACACTGTTGTTTGTTATTGTTTACATGTACCAAAACTGTTCTATGTAACTATTTACATGTACCAACACTGATTATGTTACTGTTTACATGTACCAATATTGTTGTTTGTTATTGTTTACATGTACCAACACTGTTGTATGTAACTATTTACATGTATCAACACTGTTATATGTAACTATTTACATGTACCCATACTGTTGTTTGTTATTGTTTACATGTACTAATACTGTTGTTTGTTATTGTTTACATGTACCAAAACTGTTCCCTAAAACCGTTTACATGTACCAACACTGATTATGTTACTGTTTACATGTACCAATATTTAACTATTTACATGTATCAACACTGTTGTATGTAACTATTTACATGTACCAACACTGTTGTATGTAACTATTTACATGTACCAACACTGTTGTTTGTTATTGTTTACATGTACCAAAACTGTTCTATGTAACTATTTACATGTACCAACACTGTTGTATGTAACTATTTACATGTATCAACACTGTTGTTTGTTATTGTTTACATGTACCAAAATAGTTACATACAACAGTGTTGATACATGTAAATAGTTACATACAACAGTGTACATGTACCAACACT
>NW_013861307.1:0-338 GCF_000517525.1 Limulus polyphemus
TAGTTTACCATACAGCTCATTTGGCCATTTGTCAAAGTAATTCAGCTACATAGTTTACCATACAGCTCATTTGGCTCTTTGTCAAAGTAATTCAGCTACATAGTTTATCATACAGCTCATGTGGTCATTTGTCAAAGTAATTCAGCCACATAGTTTACCATACAGCTCATGTGGTCATTTGTCAAAGTAATTCAGCCACATAGTTTACCATACAGTTCATGTAGTCATTTGTCAAAGTAATTCAGCCACATAGTTTACCTCACAGCTCATGTGGTCATTTGTCAAAGTAATTCAGCTACATAGTTTATCATACAGCTCACGTGGTCATTTGTCAAAGT
>NW_013861308.1:0-338 GCF_000517525.1 Limulus polyphemus
ATTCGAGGTTACAATCTAGCATTGTTATTAAATACTGACATTCGAGGTTAAAATCTAGCATTGTTATTAAATACTGACATTCGAGGTTAAAATCTAGCATTGTTATTAAATACTGACATTCGAGGTTACAATCTAGCATTGTTATTAAATACTGACATTCGAGGTTACAATCTAGCATTGTTATTAAATACTGACATTCGAGGTTAAAATCTAGCATTGTTATTAAATACTGACATTCGAGGTTACAATCTAGCATTGTTATTAAATACTGACATTCGAGGTTAAAATCTAGCATTGTTATTAAATACTGACATTCGAGGTTAAAATCTAGCATTGTT
>NW_013861309.1:0-338 GCF_000517525.1 Limulus polyphemus
TATGTTGTTCTGATTATCAGTCTTACAATCAGTAAAGGTACTATGTTGTTCTGATTATCAGTTTTACAATCAGTAATGGCACTATGTTGTTCTGATTATCAGTTTTACAATCAGTAATGGTACTATGTTGTTCTGATTATCAGTTTTACAATCAGTAATGGTACTATGTTGTTCTTATTATCAGTTTTACAATCAGTAATGGTACTATGTTGTTCTGATTATCAGTTTTACAATCAGTAATGGTACTATATTGTTCTGATTATCAGTTTTACAATCAGTAATGGTACTATGTTGTTCTGATTATCAGTTTTACAATCAATAATGGTACTATGTTGTTC
>NW_013861310.1:0-338 GCF_000517525.1 Limulus polyphemus
ATAACTCAGATTTCCTGTATTCCTTGTATCTTGAATCATTGCCCAATACGAACAGATCTTATAATTCAGATTTCCTTTATTCCTTGTGTCTTGAATCATTGTACAATACTAACAGATCTTACAACTATGATTTCCTTTATTCCTTGGGTTATGAATCATTGTCCAATACGAACAGATCTTATAACTCAGATTTCCTAAATTCCTTGTGTCTTGAATCATTGTACAATACTACACAGACTTTATAACTCAGATTTCCTTTATTCCCTATGTCTTGAATCATTGTCCAATACGAATAGATCTTATAACTCAGATTTCCTGTATTCCTTGTGTCTTGAATT
>NW_013861311.1:0-338 GCF_000517525.1 Limulus polyphemus
AAAACACTTTCCTCTATTGTATCTGGTCGAAATGAGGAACATTTAGTGTGTAGCTTTATACTGATATCAAAAACAAAACACAGGGCCGTCATGTGTTATGGATGTACTTAAATGATAAGAACGACACATAGAGATATACCCAGGGGGACTACTGTGCTTTAATTCCCCCATAAAACGATATACCCAGGGGGACTACTGTGCTTAAATTCCCCCATAAAACGATATACCCAGGGGGACTACTGTGCTTAAATTCCCCCATAAAACGATATACCCAGGGGGACTACTGTGCTTAAATTCCCCCATAAAACGATATACCCAGGGGGACTACTGTTTGTTTT
>NW_013861312.1:0-338 GCF_000517525.1 Limulus polyphemus
GAATATGGCTGCATTAGGGTTTAGCTGCGGGCTCTGTAAGGGGCTTGCCATTGTCTGGGGCTGATTAAGTCGATGGTCAATGTATCCTCCTTGTGTAACTCACAACAAATCGTCCTTTAACGTATCTAATTCGCTTTTAAATTTACTAATGTTTTCCACGTGTACCTATTGCCATTGTTGTTGATTTTCCTGTAGTTGCTGCTGACTTTCCTGCAACTGTTGGAGACTTTCTTCCTGTTTCCTTTCTTGTTCCAGTTGCCACTGCTGTAATCTCTCTTCTTGTTTCTTTTCTCGTTCTTCTTGTTTCTTTCTTTTCCTCTAACAACTGCAGTATCTCT
>NW_013861313.1:0-942 GCF_000517525.1 Limulus polyphemus
GTCGAATGGTGACATATTTCACCTGCTTTAAAACATCTTTGATATCACATGTAGAATGATGACATATTCCACCTGCTTTAAGATATCTTTGGTGACATTACATGTAGAATGGTGACATATTCCACCTACTTTGACATCTTTGGTGATATCACATGTAGAATGGTGACATATTCCACCTGATTTAAGACATCTTTGGTGACATTACATGTAGAATGATGACATATTCTACCTGATATAAGACATCTTTGGTGATATCACATGTAGAATGGTGACATATTCCACCTGATTTAAGACATCTTTGGTGACATTCCATGTAGAACGGTGACATATTCCACCTGCTTTAAGACATCTTTGGTTATATTACATGTAGAATGGTGGGAATTCACTGTGAACAAAATATATAGGTGTTAAATGTGTTCCCCCATGGCACCACAGCTTGTATCTTCCTTTGATTACATCACTGTATAACTCATTCTTTAAAGTCTGATTAACCCTCTGCATGTATAATTTATCTAGGGAAATAAGGTTTTGTTATGTTAATAGATAAAATATTAGTTTAAATGTTTTTATGATGTATTAGTTAATGACAACATTTACTTTAAAACTTACTTTTAATATAATCATAAGTACCATGAAATAATTCATTTAAACCTTTTGAAAATGTAAAAAATGTTAAAACCAAGATAAATGTTATAATTTCTACATGTAGCTTGTACCACGATGTTTGGTGTGGTGTTTTTAAATCCTTCTTGCTGCATTTCTTCCTAGGCTCGTTGTAGTTTGCACCTGTGATTTGGTGAGTTGTAGGTTGCACTGTGATTTGGTGAGTTGTAGTTTGCACTGTGATGTTTGGTGAGTTGTAGGTTGCACCTGATTTGGTGAGTTGTAGTTTGCACTGTGATGTTTGGTGAGTTGTAGTTTGTACTGTGATGTTTAGTGGTA
>NW_013861314.1:0-336 GCF_000517525.1 Limulus polyphemus
CCTAAAAGCAAGTGTTTTGCGCCCTGCTTGGGAGAATGTGTCTAGTCTAAGCCCTGTGCCAAAGCACTATTGAGTACAATGGGACCAGTTAAAGCTTGAAGATGGTATTCTTCTCCGGAGATGGAAAACTGCAGATGGGAAAGTGACGACCTGGCAAACGGTTATACCGAGAAAGTTATGGGAAGTTGTGCTGCGTCAATCCCATTATAGTTTAACAGGAGGACATCTCGGAATTAAGAAGACATTGAGTCACCTACGCCAAAGATTTTTACTGGATAGGTATGAGGCGAGATGTGGAAGAATGGTGCAGGAAATGCAGTACATGTAGTGCTAAAA
>NW_013861315.1:0-338 GCF_000517525.1 Limulus polyphemus
CATTGAGGACTAGATCTGAAGAGTTAAGAAGGGAAGTACACAGATGCACATACTATAAAATATGGAGACTTGATCCTTTTACAATGTCATTGAGGACTTGATCTGAAGAGTTAAGAAGGGAAGTACACAGATGCACATACTATAAAATATGGAGACCTGATCCTTTTACAATGTCATTGAGGACTAGATCTGAAGAGTTAAGAAGGGAAGTACACAGATGCACATACTATAAAATATGGAGACTTGATCATTTTATAATGTTATTGAAGACTAGATCTGAAGAGTTAAGAAGGGAAGGTACACAGATGCACACACTATAAAATATGGAGACTTGATCA
>NW_013861316.1:0-334 GCF_000517525.1 Limulus polyphemus
AATTATAGTTGTTACTGGTCATTGTGACAGGATAATCTGAAATTCTGTTAATTATAGTTGTTACTGGTCATTGTGACACGGTAATCTGAAATTCTGTTAATTATAGTTGTTACTGGTCATTGTGACACGACAATCTAAAATTCTGTTAATTATAGTTGTTACTGGTCATTGTGACACGATAATCTGAAATTCTGTTAATTATAGTTGTTACTGGTCATTGTGTGACACGGTAATCTGAAATTCTGTTAATTATAGTTGTTACTGGTCATT
Source organism: Limulus polyphemus (assembly GCF_000517525.1). Lineage (NCBI taxonomy): Eukaryota > Metazoa > Arthropoda > Merostomata > Xiphosura > Limulidae > Limulus > Limulus polyphemus. Next base: position 271 of record NW_013861316.1, read on the forward strand.
GTGACAGGATAATCTGAAATTCTGTTAATTATAGTTGTTACTGGTCATTGTGATACGGTAATCT
>NW_013861317.1:0-456 GCF_000517525.1 Limulus polyphemus
CTCCATGAACACTTAGGTGTAACTTTAGTTACAAAATTTATAACCACAATACTCATCTTTAGCCTTACTTCGTACCACTACTCCATGAACACTTACGTGTAACTCTAGTTACCGAATTTATAACCACCATACCCATCTTTAGCCTTACTTGGTACAACAACTCCACGAACACCTAGGTGTAACTCTAGTTATAGAATTTGTAACCACCATAATCACCTTTAGCCTTACTTGGTACAACTACTCCATGAACACTTAGGTGTAACTCTAGTTCCGAATTTATAACCACCATACTCATCTTTAGTTTTACTTGGTACAACAACTTCACGAACACCTAGGTATAACTCTAGTTATCGAATTTATAACCACCATATTCATCTTTAGCCTTACTTGGTACAACTACTCCATGAACACTTAGGTGTAACTCTAGTAATCGAATTCATAACCACCATACTCATA
>NW_013861318.1:0-338 GCF_000517525.1 Limulus polyphemus
CGGTAACTAGAGCTACACCTGGGTGTTCGTGGACTTGTTGTACCAAATAACCCTAAAGATGAGTATGGTGGTTACACATGCGCTAATTAGGTGTGCATGGAGTAGTTGTATCAAGTAAGGCTAAAGACTAGTATGTTGGTTATAAATTCAGTAACTAGAGTTACACCTAGGTGTTCATGGAGTAGTGGAACCAAATAAGACTAAAGGCGAGTAGGTTGGTTATAAATTCAGTAAGTAGAGTTACACCTTGGTGTTCATGGAGCAGTTGTAGCAAGTAAGGCTAAAGACGAGTATGTTGGTTATAAATTCAGTAAATATAGTTAAACATCGGTGTTCAT
>NW_013861319.1:0-338 GCF_000517525.1 Limulus polyphemus
TTCAACTGTCTTCAACAGTGAGTTACTTAGATGGCAACAGCTTTGTAAGGATAGTAAAAACAGCAATGAATCTGTAACACAACTCATTTGGCAATCTGCTGATGAAATATTCTTCCCAAACGACAGAGAATTGCATTGTATTTCAGCAGTTTTGTCAGTTGGTATAGTTGTGGGGCTGAACGTTCATTCTCTTGTGTTCGTCGCATTCATACCACCATTTCTTCTGATAGGCTGATCTGTGCATGATAGTCATGTATTATAATAGTGTTACTTTGTCAACAGATGAAATCGTACAACGATTTATTTCACTTCATCCTCGTCAAATGCAGGCACAAACT
>NW_013861320.1:0-338 GCF_000517525.1 Limulus polyphemus
GTCTGGTGTTGGCCAATCATGCACTGCTTTCACCCTGTCAGGATCAGTTCGCACCCCATGCTCACTTACAATGTGACCCAAGAATAGCACCTCTTTCTGGAACAAGTGGCATTTCTTGGGATGGAGTTTGAGGTTTGTTGCTTTCAAACACTTGAATACTTCCTCATCAAATGTTGCTGGAAGCACAATGACATCATCCAGGTACACTAGGGCTATCCTCCATTTGTAGGCCTTCCAGTACTCTTTCCATCAGCCTCTTAAATGTTGCTGGAGCATTGCTAAGCCCGAATGACATCACACACTATTGCCGGAGACCTTGGCCATAACTAAATGCAGTC
>NW_013861321.1:0-338 GCF_000517525.1 Limulus polyphemus
TTGTTGAATATTGTGTCTTCTTAGTGACGGTACACATTATAGTTGAATATTGTGTCTTCTTATTGACAGTACACAGTATCGTTAAATCTTGTGTCTTCTTACTGACAGTACACAGTATCGTTAAATCTTGTGCCTTCTTATTGACAGTACACAGTATCGTTAAATCTTGTGTCTTCTTATTGACAGTACACATAATCGTTAAATCTTGTGTTTTCTTACTGACAGTACACATGATCGTTGAATATTGTGTCTTCTTATTGACAGTACACAGTATCGTTAAATCTTGTGTCTTCTTATTGACAGTACACAGTATCTTTGAATCTTGTGTCTTCTTATTG
>NW_013861322.1:0-337 GCF_000517525.1 Limulus polyphemus
CCACTGTCCGAAAATTGAGCGAATCTTGATTCGTCTGAGAACAATACAGTCTTCCAAAAGTCCATAGGCTTGTCAGCATATCACTTGCCTACTTCTTTCGTCTGACTATGTTGGCAGGTCTTGATAAGGGCTTCTGTCTAGCTGCTATGCAACGATAACCCTATCTGTGGAGAATCCATTGAACAGATTTCGGGCTCATCCCACCAACTTTGGCCACTTCTGCAGTCGTTAATCTGGGATCTATTTCGATGCTCCACTGAGTTATTCCACCATCTGCTTGACCAACTATCCTTCATCTAACAAAATCTAAGAATTCGAGAAAACCTTGAGTTCTAGG
>NW_013861323.1:0-353 GCF_000517525.1 Limulus polyphemus
GGGCCAATCCATCACTGTATATTGTTGTATGAACACAGAAATGGGCCAATCCATCACTGTATATTGTTGTATGAACACAGAAATGGGCCAATCCATCACTGTATATTGTTGTATGAACACAGAAGTGGGCCAATCCGTCACTGTATATTGTTGTATGAACACAGAAGTGTGCCAATCTATCACTGTATATTGTTGTATGAACACAGAAGTGGGCCAATCCATCACTGTATATTGTTGTATGAACACAGAAGTGGGCCAATACATCACTGTATATTGTTGTATGAACACAGAAGTGGGCCAATCCATCACTATATATTGTTGTATGAACACAGAAGTGGGCCAATCCATCACTG
>NW_013861324.1:0-338 GCF_000517525.1 Limulus polyphemus
GTGAATTTTTAATCAGAAGTTTCTATCTACCACATATATATATATCGTTGTGAATTTTTAATAAGAAGATTTTATTTACCATCTATATATCTACATATCGGTTTAAATGTTTAATCACAAGATTTAATTACGATATTTATATCGTTGTAAATGTTTAATCAGAAGTGTTTAATCGCCATATATATATACCGATGTGAATTTTTAACTGAAGGTTTTATTTACCATATATATATATCTATATATATATATATCGTTCTAAATGTTTACTCAGATGTTTTTTTACCATATATAAATATATATATCGTTGAGAGTGTTTCATCAGAAGTTTTTATTTACCA
>NW_013861325.1:0-338 GCF_000517525.1 Limulus polyphemus
CCATCAAGCTCAGCTCAGTAAAGGTGGCTGAAAGAGTTGATGATGGTGAAGTGGAACCAAATATACATATCAAAGTAGAACAGGAGAAAGACCAAGATTTGAAGTCAATAATTGATTTTCTAAAAGCAAGTGTTTTGTGCCTTGCTTGGGAGAAGTTGTCTAGCTTAAGCCCTGTGACAAAGAACTATTGGGCACAATGAGACAATTGAAGCTTGAAGATGGGAAACTGCAGATGGGAAAGTGATGACCTGGCAAACGGTTATACCGAGAAAGTTACGGGAAGTTGTGCTGCGTCAATCCCATGATAGTTTAATGGGAGGACATCTCAGAGTTAAGAA
>NW_013861326.1:0-336 GCF_000517525.1 Limulus polyphemus
AGGTTCTTTCTACAATTAGAGTTGATCATTTAATGAGAAATATGCGCTGTAGATAATGGACACTTATATATATATCTTCCAGTGCTCATCCCTTCCAGTGGACCCGGCATTGCCTGGTGGTTAGGGCGCTCGACTCGCAATCTGAGGGTCGCGTATTCGAATCCACGTCCCACCAAACATGCTCGCCCTTTCAGCCGTGGGGACAATATATTATGTTTCGGTCAATCCCACTTTCGTTGGCAAGAGTTGGCGGTGGGTTGTGATGACTAGCTGCCTTCCCTCTAGTCTTTTACTGCTAAAGTTGGGACGCTAGCGCAGATAGCCATCGTGTAGTTT
>NW_013861327.1:0-338 GCF_000517525.1 Limulus polyphemus
CAACCACCTCTTTCTGTTTTTGGAAACGCTCCGTTATTTATACTTCTATGTATGACATGAATAACCAATCGGAAGTTCAGAATGTCCCCTAGTGGCTTTCTCAGCACCATTTATTTCTTTTGAACTAATATTTCAATGAGGTAGAGTGTGGCTTTAGTCTGCTCAAAATTTCATATTTTTTTAAACTAAAATACATCTTAGTTACTAAGCTTGATAAATTATAGTGGAACTTGTGATTTCTTAAGTTATTCAAATGTATATATAAAACCTCAAAAAATATTTTTTCATATCCTCCATGTGCCTGTTTTTTTTAAAGGCGCAGCAACCAACTACAAAGG
>NW_013861328.1:0-336 GCF_000517525.1 Limulus polyphemus
GTAGATACGATTCACTTTGTCCTTTGCCGCACATGCTGAGCTCTCCACAATGAATTTATATATTTTCGTAAAAATATAATGTCCAATGAGAATCCACTGAAGTTAAACGATTTGTAACATTCAAAATTTATAAATATTCCTGGTCAAATATCTTAAGTTAAATGATTGATAAGTGTTATAAAAATCATAGTTTTAGCTTTCGAAGTTTATAGCACACTAATTATAGTGAACTATTAATAGAGACTCTCTTTTTGGCGCAGCGCGTTGCTTATATTTATAGCTGTGTGGAGGCGTTCTAGAAATTTCAGTCTTACATAACAATACTAGTTAAAGCGT
>NW_013861329.1:0-432 GCF_000517525.1 Limulus polyphemus
AATTGTATCGTAGTATGATCATAAGTACGGAATAAAACAATTATGAGAATGTTCATTTGTCTAGGTTCAACAAGATGTACATCCTTAAACATTCAGGTTTAATTCTAAAGAACTATAAAGGATACATGAGAGATTTTATTACATATAAATTCCTCTTTTGACTGTGGTTCAAAGTATATTATTTAAATCTTTGTTTGTACATTGTATGGTGAACTACATGTGGTAGAAAGAGAGAGAGAATTTAAAAATTCGAATAAATTTACATAAATATTGTTACATCTCTGGTCGTTTGTTAATTACTCGTAAAAATTCTTTCCGAAGAACTTCAGCGATACAAGTCTTTTCTTAAATAAAACTAGTTTATTCTTTTTTCAATTCAACTTTGCAATACACTTAATTCCCCACAGACACATTAACTTCAACACACGCTAT
>NW_013861330.1:0-334 GCF_000517525.1 Limulus polyphemus
GGTGCCTACTGTTCGCTTGACTCAATTATCTATATCTTCAACCTATCTATCTCTGCAATCTATCAGCCTATATCGCCGGCTTCTTGCCAGGCTTATATACTAGAAAAGAGGGCGTCTAGCAAACACTCCGACATTCGCTGGGTTCCCCAATAATTCTAGAAACTCCAGCACGCATGCTCTGAGCGTCACGCGACTTCCGCTGTCGTAACACTGACCATTCCTTAGTATTGTTCGTCCCGAACAATAGCCACTTACATTAAACCAATAGATAATTAACACAAAATTAAGATTCAACAAAGTCTCTAATTTTACAGGATGTCTCTTCTTTCGTACT
>NW_013861331.1:0-338 GCF_000517525.1 Limulus polyphemus
AATGTCTGGATTGAACTTCTTGAACAGGAAATTTATCCCATCATGAAGAATGTTATTGATCGCTTGATTACAGAAATAACAGGAAGATTTTCTCGCTTACTAGATTTAGATTCACGGTTTGGATTTCCACTAGATGTGCAAAATATTGTTTCTGGAGATTTCGAAGACGGAAAATTGCAAGAAAAATGTTCTGTCTTAGCAAAGAGCTATCCAGGTGATATTGATGGACCAGAATTGTACAGAGAAATTAAAGACTGTAGATTGTTGATACGTAAAAGAACACAGACCGATTTTCATGAACCAATGGTTGCAACTGATTTGCTAACATTTATAATTTC
>NW_013861332.1:0-337 GCF_000517525.1 Limulus polyphemus
AATGTGGAGAGTTAACAAGTTTCTTGGGACCATGTACCTATTACCGGAAGTTTGTGAAGGACTTTGCAACTACAGCTGCTCCACTACATAATTTGACCAAATAAGTCATTGAAAGAAAAATTGGCCTCAGCTCCACTTTTAAAGCTTCGAGATCCCTCACTGACATACATACTGGATTGTGATGCTAGTAATGTCAGAATTGGAGGAGTGCTGTCTCAGTAAGTGGGCGAAAACGAACATGTAGTTGGCCTAATTCAGTAGGGTTTTGAGTAGACCAGAGAGGAACTATTGTGTAGTAAAGAGTCTGACATATTTCCATCCTTACCTCTATGGTGCC
>NW_013861333.1:0-510 GCF_000517525.1 Limulus polyphemus
TATTATCGTATTATTATAGTTATAAACCGACTCGAAGTGTTAACTTACATCTAGCATTGTTACATTTGTCCTATTATCGTATTATTATAGTTATAAACAGACTCGAAGTGTTAACTTACATCTAGCATTGTTACATTTGTCCTATTATCGTATTATTATAGTTATGAACCGACTCGAAGTGTTAACTTACATCTAGCATTGTTACATTTGTCCTATTATCGTATTATTATAGTTATGAACAGACTCGAAGTGTTAACTTACATGTAGCATTGTTACATTTGTCCTATTATCGTATTATTATTATAGTTATAAACCGACTCGAAGTGTCAATTTACATCATAATAATACGATAATAGGACAAATGTAACAATGCTAAGTTATAAACCGACTCGAAGTGTTAACTTATATGTAGCATTGTTACATTTGTCCTATTATCGTATTATTATAGTTATAAACCGACTCGAAGTGTTAACTTACATCTAGCATTGTTACATTTGTCCTATTATCGTA
>NW_013861334.1:0-337 GCF_000517525.1 Limulus polyphemus
AGCATCATATCTATTCCAACATGTCGGCCCCTGCCATCACAGTTTTTAAGGCTAAAGTCACCCGAATGAAATTTGCTGAGGCGTTGTTTCCCTTCTTGTATTCAAACGTGTGTATTCGTCACGTGCCATTACTATAAGGGATAATAATTTTTTTACGAGTTATGGGGGCGCCATCAGCAGATGATATGCCCCCAATTTCCCTGATCTAATCTAGTTGAACTAGATACATTCGTCACTCTGCCATTTAGCATGAAGGAGAAGTTAGTAGTTACATATACATACATACATACACACATTTATTTTATTTTTCTATTTTTATTATTATTATACTCTTTTT
>NW_013861335.1:0-548 GCF_000517525.1 Limulus polyphemus
TATACGTGACTGTATCACCAGTGGTGGGTATACGTGACTGTAGTACAGTGTTGGGTGGGTATATGTGACTGTATTAACAGAGTTGTATGGGTATACGTGACTGTTGTAACAGTGTTGTATGGGTATACGTGACTGTAGTAACAGTGTTGGGTGGGTATACGTGACTGTAGTAACAGTGTTGTATGGGTATACGTGACTGTATCACCAGTGGTGGGTATACGTGACTGTAGTACAGTGTTGGGTGGGTATATGTGACTGTATTAACAGTGTTGTATGGGTATACGTGACTGTAGTAACAGTGTTGTATGGGTATACGGGACTGTAGTAACAGTGTTGTATGGGTATACGTGACTGTAGTAATAGTGTTGTATGGGTATACGTGACTGTAGTAACAGTATTGTATGAGTATACGTGACTGTAGTAACAGTGTTGTATGGGTATATGTGACTGTATTAACAGAGTTGTATGGGTATACGTGACTGTTGTAACAGTGTTGTATGGGTATACGTGACTGTAGTAACAGTATTGTATGAGCATACGTGACTGTA
>NW_013861336.1:0-338 GCF_000517525.1 Limulus polyphemus
ATAAAGGACAGACACAAAGTATTCTTGGCTGACATTGAAGACGAACGTATATTAGGATTGGACTATCTAATACCAAGGAAGTTTGCAATTGATTTTGATAAAATGACGTTTGGGAATAACAAAGGCCAAGTTTCGGTAACTGTTAAAAGAGAGGTTGAACTAATTAGGTGCCATCAAGGTGAAGTCAAAGTGACTGAAGAAGTTGATGATGATGAAGTGAAACCAGGTATCGATATTAAAACAGAGAGGAGAAAGATCAAGATTTGAAGCCAATGACTGATTTTCTAAAAGCAAGTGTTTTGTGCCCTGCTTGGGAGAATGTGTCTAGTCTAAGCCCT
>NW_013861337.1:0-338 GCF_000517525.1 Limulus polyphemus
CTTTTGATGTTCTTGTATTGCTGCCATCAAATCTGCTAAGCTGTAGTTTAATTTGCCACCTCTCGTTTCCATCTTCTTCTTTTTTTTCTATCAGCTTCTGACACCAATTTGTTACGTCTCTGGTCATCTGGTCATTCGTTTGTTAATTTTCCGTAGAAAATTCATTCCGAGAAACTTCAGCGATACAAGTCTTTTCTTAAATAAAACTAGTTTATTCTTTCTCAACTCAACTTTATAATACACTTAATTTCCACAGTCACTTTAACTTCAACACACGTTATAATTCGTCACTACCGCGCTTGACTCAATTGTCCGTCTTTGTCTCTGCCTGTCTGCAA
>NW_013861338.1:0-338 GCF_000517525.1 Limulus polyphemus
TTCTGTGTACTAAAAATTGTATCAAGAAAGAATAAACTAGTTTTAATTAAGAAATGACTTGTATCGCTGAAGTTCCTCGGAAAGAATTTATACCGAAAATTAACAAACGAGCAGATATGTAACAAATTGGTGTCAGAGAGTGGCAAATGAAACTACAGCTTAGCAGATTTGATGGTAGCAATAGAAGAACAAAAGAAAAGAGCAAAAGAAACAAGAAGAACGAGAAAAGAAACAAGAAGAACAAAAAAAGAAACAAGAAGAGAGACAACAGCAGTGGCAAGAAAACCTGCAACAGTGGCAGCTCCAACAGACAAAATAATAAGAAGAGAGATTACAGC
>NW_013861339.1:0-337 GCF_000517525.1 Limulus polyphemus
GAGTTTTCCCATATTCCTTAGATATTTACGAATTGTTTAATGAGAGACGAAGCAACATTCACATGTTGGAAACGATGATCATTGGAGAGTTCGTAAGGCATGCCTTCGATATGCCTTCTTTATGGAGTTTTCTCATATTCCTTAGATATTTACGAATTGTTTAATGAGAGATTGGCACTTTCAGGGCCATTTCACGAGTGTGTTGCCTTGAGTTAGACTAAACAAAAGTCTTTAGTGCATCAATATAAATTTCAACATGTCGGCTCCTGCCATCACAGTTTTTAAGGCTAAAGTCATCTGAACGAAATTTGCTGAACCATCGTTGACACTTACGAAC
>NW_013861340.1:0-338 GCF_000517525.1 Limulus polyphemus
GTCAAGAAGGAGAGAACTACATATATAGTATTTATGATATGTCCACGATATCTATAGTGTTGAATAATTTATTGTACATATGTAAACTTGTTCTGAATATATATATATATATTATTTTGAAAACAAGTGAAGTGCGTGCTGTTTATTCATCGTTGAATTTATCACTAACAAGTCACAGACACCTACTGCAGAAGAATCCTAAGCCCAACAACAACATAATATATATTCATACTATTAAGAAATATAACCAAAAGCCTTTTTATTTTGACAATTAATAAAGAACAGATTTTATAATTCTGACAGAACCGTTCTTGAAAAACTATCATGATTTGTTTTTC
>NW_013861341.1:0-336 GCF_000517525.1 Limulus polyphemus
TCCTCTGTTTCTTACTCTCTGTAAGTTATATGTCTTAATTTTTGTGCTTGAAGTCTGGTTTGACATTGTTCCGAAATTTCTTGTTGTCTATATCAAGCTTGCCTTGATAATTCTGACTGAACTATGGCTTTGTGCTGTTCAACAGTTTCTTGCTGACTTTGAGTAGCCTGCCTTTCAGCTTGAGCTTGAAGTCTAACTTTACGTTGTTCCAAAGTCTCTTCCTGTATTTGAGCAGCCTGTCTTGCAGCTTGTGCTTGAAGTCTTTGATTGCGTTCTTATTCTGTTTCAGCTGCTCTTTGTGCTTGCATTCTTTTACAGCAGAAGACTTTCCATAGA
>NW_013861342.1:0-339 GCF_000517525.1 Limulus polyphemus
CATTAGCACTCTTCTGATATGATAAACTACTAGCACATTAGCACTCTTCTGATATGATGAAACTACTAGCACATTAGCACTCTTCTGATATGATAAACTACTAGCACATTAGCACTCTTCTGATATGATAAACTACTAACACATTAGCACTCTTCTGATATGATGAAACTATTAACACATTAGCACTCTTCTGATATGATGAAACTATTAACACATTAGCACTCTTCTGATATGATGAAACTATTAACACATTAGCACTCTTCTGATATGGTGAAACTATTAACACATTAGCACTCTTCTAATATGGTGAAACTACTAACACATTAGCACTCTTCTAAT
>NW_013861343.1:0-377 GCF_000517525.1 Limulus polyphemus
ATTACTAGGATGTTCTACACTTCGTTAGAGAATGTAGGAAATAATACTAGGATGTTCTACACTTCGTTAGAAAATGCAGAAAATAATACTAGGATGTTCTACACTTCGTTAGAGAATGTAGGAAACAATACTAGGATGTCTACACTTCGTTAGAGAATGTAGGAAACAATACTAGGATGTTCTACACTTCGTTAGAGAATGTAGGAAATAATATTAGGATGTTCTACACTTCGTTAGAGAATGTAGGAAACAATACTAGGATGTTCTACACTTCGTTAGAGAATGTATAAAATAATACTAGGATGTTCTACACTTCGTTAGAGAATGTAGGAAATATTACTAGGATGTTCTACACTTCGTTAGAGAATGTAGGAAAT
>NW_013861344.1:0-443 GCF_000517525.1 Limulus polyphemus
TTATTTGGATGCTATGAACAGGAGTTACGTGTGCAGGTAACTAACTACTTACTGGTTTACTACCTTTACATTAGAATTATTTTGATGCTATGAAAAGGAGTTACGTGTATAGGTAATTAACTACTTACTGGTTTACTACCTTTACATTAGAATTATTTTGATGCTATGAACAGGAGTTACGTGTACAGGTAACTAACTACTTACTGGTTTATTACCTTTACATTAGAATTATTTTAATGCTATGAACAGGAGTTACGTGTGCAGGTAACTAACTACTTGCTGGTTTACAACCTTTACATTAGAATTATTTGATGCTATGAACAGGTGTTACGTGTACCTCCTGTTCATAGCATCAAAATAATTCTAATGTAAAGGTAGTAAACCAGTAAGTAGTTAATTACCTTTACGTGTGCAGGTAACTAACTACTTACTGGTTTACTACC
>NW_013861345.1:0-337 GCF_000517525.1 Limulus polyphemus
CTAAAGTCACCTGAACGAAATTTGCTGAACCATTTTTGACACTTACGAACGTTCAAAACATTTCCATAAACTTCTTTGATATTCTTTGTGGCTACAGAGGCGTTGTTTTCCTTCTTGAATTCAAACAGCATTACATGCCGAATATGTGTCTCGTCGTGTGCCATCAATATAAGGGATTAAAGTATACTAAACTTTACACATTATATAGGCTACACTAACGTGACGTTTAGTCAGTTCGTTTAACTATTATACATGGTGTACATTTTTTTTAGGGGGTTAATGACATTAATTTCTTGACAACCTAATATATATATATATATATATATATATATGTAGT
>NW_013861346.1:0-338 GCF_000517525.1 Limulus polyphemus
AAATAAATGGCATATGGGTTTTAACTATAATAAATGCAAGATAATGCATGTAGGTTATCATAATCTGAATTATTATAATTTGGAAGGGAATAACCTTAATAGTGTTACGAAGAAAAGGGATCTTAGTGTAATAGTCTATCAGTCTCTAAAGCCATCCAAGCAGTGTGCTGTTGCTAGTGGTAGGGCAAATAGTATTTTAGGTTGTATCTACAGAAATACTGAATACAAGTCTGAAGAGGTTATAATTTCATTGTATAGGTCACTGGTTAGGCCACATTTGCAATATTTTGTTCAGTCTTGGGCTCCTTACTTTAGGAAAGGCATTGAATTGTTGGAAA
>NW_013861347.1:0-333 GCF_000517525.1 Limulus polyphemus
AAAGATGATACATCAAAACTATCAATTCCCTTTACAATCTTAAACACCTCAATCAGGTTCCCCTAACTCTTCTTCTTTCAAGAGAAAACAATTTGAGAGATTTCAGCCTCTCGTCGTATGACAACCCAGGCACCATTCTAGTAACCCTTCTCTGAACCCTTTCCAACACTTCAATGTCCTTCCTAAGGTAAGGAGCCCAAGACTGAACACAATATTTCAAATGTGGCCTAACCAGCAACCTGTACAATGAAAATATAACCTCTTCAGACTTGTATTCAATATTCCTATAGATACAACCTAAAAGCCTATTTGCCCTACCACACTGCTTGGTGG
>NW_013861348.1:0-458 GCF_000517525.1 Limulus polyphemus
GTTACTGCCTTCAGTATGTTAAATTAAATGACTGGAGATTTGGGTTGTATAGGCTGTTACTGTTCAGGATAATCACATTTATAGAAATAAATGGTCAGTTAGAAAGTATCTTAATGTTTCATTCTATTCATTTTGAGACAAATGTTTCTTTAATATTTTAAAAGCACTTTGTTGCCATTTTGTCATCTTACACATTAATTTACAAGTACAAATAACATGTGTTTTGTCAGGTAGTATGCACAATTGCCTAACAAGTTCACTCAATGGGCCATTGTACTCATGCTAACATGGATGATCACCTCTTCCAGTCTTCAGTCATAGGACCACAAGCAACATAGATGGGTTTAATGTCTATTCTTACCCCATTCAACATCTTATTCATTTGAAGGTTTTCTGCAGTTACAAGCTCAGTTGGGCCCAGCCTTCTACTCTTCGTCTCCAGGACATGGAGCAAGCAG
>NW_013861349.1:0-340 GCF_000517525.1 Limulus polyphemus
TAAAACGTTAATAAATATATATTAAATTATTGTAAACAATAGATATTTATTAACTTTGTGTACTTATCATCAAACGAGTTTAAAAGATAAATGTGTAAGGTTTGAACAGTTACTGTTCTGAATTACTTTCCACCACTACTATAGATATGACAAAAATAAGTACGGTATTATTTTTCTTTTTGTGTAAAAGGATTCTTGCGAAAAATAAATTATTTTAATAAAAAAAAGCTTTATCGTCACTCAAAGTAACACACCTAACTTAAGAAACACAGTTAGTCCACTAAGATGGAAATAACATTTATTAAAATTATTTTTATTCTCATACAAAAAATTGTTCAAA
>NW_013861350.1:0-337 GCF_000517525.1 Limulus polyphemus
TAACACTGTTAAGCTTCTTCCCATCCAAATTATACTTATAATTCAACTTAATTCACATGCATTATCTTGCACTTATTATAATTAAAACCCATCTTCCATTTATTTGCCCAACTCACTAAATAATCTAAATCATTTTATAAATCAGCAGCATCCTCTTTACAGCTAGCAGCACCCAAGACCTTAATATCATCTGCAAATTTAAGTCATTTATTGACTATCCCTTCATCTATGTCATTGATGTAAATCAAAAAGAGTAAATGTCCTAAGACTGAGCCCTGAGGTATCCCACTTGTGACATAAATCCAGTTTGACTGAACTCCATTTGTAACAACCATCT
>NW_013861351.1:0-337 GCF_000517525.1 Limulus polyphemus
GACACAGTTTCAGGTCCGGTATGCCCAGGTGTTAGGGCACTCGCAATCTGAGAGTTGTGGGTTCGAATCCCTGTTCCACCAAACATGCTCGCCCTTTCAGCAGTGGGGGCGTTATAATGTGACGGTCAATCCCTCTATTTGTTGGTAAAAGATTAGCCCAAAAGTTGGCAGTGGGTGGTGATGACTAGCTGCCTTCCCTCTAGTCTTACACTACTAAATTAGGGACGGCTAGCGCAGATAGCCCTCGTGTAGCTTTGCGTGAAATTGAAAAGCAAGCAAACAAGACACAGTTTCTTTTTTTTCATAAAAATATTTTTTAATATACAAGCAATAATAC
>NW_013861352.1:0-338 GCF_000517525.1 Limulus polyphemus
CTTTTATGAAGTTTAAATTCGCAGGCCTGATTACTTGAATGTGTAGCCTGAACTAGAAAAGTAAAAATGTGAAGGTAATATTAAAGTATCCGGGTTGTGGGAGGACTTGGAATACCTTATGTAAGATTTTGAAATAACGAAATTCCAAAGATGTTTATTTATATATATATATAAAGAAAGTATTAATAGAAACAGTTTTATTTATTAATTTCGAAGATGTTAATAATTGTATAGATTGAAATAGATTCTAAGTCATTTTGATTGACGTATATACTGTTGCGTCATCGAGGTCACGTGACTGGTGTGGCGCCACCTATTTTCTAGAACTATCCTGTACC
>NW_013861353.1:0-338 GCF_000517525.1 Limulus polyphemus
CTTACGACAGTACAGAAACAAATACAACAAATACAACAAATCAGCATTAAAGATTACTACATGAATTTAGTCTTACGACAGTTCAGAAACAAATACAACAAATTGGCATCAAAGATTACTACATGAATTTAGTCTTACGACAGTACAGAAACCAAGCCAACAAATCAGCATCAAAGATTACTACACGAATTTAGTCTTACGACAGTATAGAAACAAATACAACAAATCAGCATTAAAGATTACTACACGAATTTAGTCTTACGACAGTACAGAAACAAATACAACAAATTGGCATCAAAGATTACTACATGAATTTAGTCTTACGACAGTACAGAAAC
>NW_013861354.1:0-336 GCF_000517525.1 Limulus polyphemus
GGTAATTTTGTTCCATCTGCACAACATGCTAGCACCACTGTATAATGCGTTTTTTCGTGTCCAGTAGTCTTAACAGTAATAGTTTTAGTACCTTTTATACCAGTTGTTCTATTGCTTGGAACATCAATTCAAATGGAGTTTTTTTCTTAACTGTATAATATACTTGTGAAAAGCACAAATTTTCATCTCAAACTCATCGGGCATTCTTTGAGCTAATTTTCGTTTTAGCTCTCATAACTAGGCCTTGGCGTTTCATGAACCGATAACACCACGATGTATAACCAGTAAAATCTTCTAAACTACTATCACATGCAATCCTCTTGGCTATAAGATTAT
>NW_013861355.1:0-337 GCF_000517525.1 Limulus polyphemus
ATGAATAACGTTGGTTCTTTAATAAAAATGGTTTATTACAATAAAAAGACACTTAAACCCCTTTTAATAGGATGAATAACGTTGGTTCTTTAATAAAGATGGTTTATTACAATAAAAAGACACTTAAGCCCCTTCTAATAGGATGAATAAAGTTGGTTCTTTAATAAAGATGGTTTATTACATTAAAAAGACACTTAAACCCCTTCTAATAGGATGAATAACGTTGGTTCTTTAATAAAGATGGTTTATTACATTAAAAAGACACTTAAACCCCTTCTAATAGGATGAATAAAGTTGGTTCTTTAATAAAGATGGTTTATTACAATAAAAAGACACT
>NW_013861356.1:0-338 GCF_000517525.1 Limulus polyphemus
AACTTGGTTTTAAATATAACCTTCCCATGTGTATTGAAACACTGCATTAAAAAACAAGTAAAGAAAAAATGGAAGTAAATGTAGTGATGGCTAATATCAATCCTTCAAAAACAATGCAAACAGATAGTAGGGATGGCATTTGCATCATCCCTACATAATAGCACAGACAATAATTAACATATGGCAATATATATAATTATTCAATCACAAGTGAGTTTAATTTATCCTACTTTTGTCTGTTAACATTCTACTACATGGTGTGCATGTGCTATTATGTAGGGATGATGCAAATGCCATCCCTACTATCTTGTTTGCATTGTTTTTGAAGGATTGATATT
>NW_013861357.1:0-338 GCF_000517525.1 Limulus polyphemus
ATTCTTCTTCTGTAGCTTTTTCCCGTATCTAAACGGGGTCGCTATTTTTTGGTGTTGGCAGGGTTTTTACGGCCGGATGTCCTTCCTGACGCCAACCATCCACTAATTTAGCAGTGTAAGACTAGAGGGAAGGCAGCTAGTCATCACCACCCACCGCCAACTTTTGGGCTACTCTTGTACCAACGAATAGTGAGATTGACCGTAACATTATAACGCCCCCACGGCTAAAAGGGAGAGAATGTTTGGTGTGACGGGGATTCGAACCCGCGACCCTCAGATTGCGAGTCTAGCGCCCTAACCACCTGGCCATGCCGGGCACAATATCATCAGTCTGTAAT
>NW_013861358.1:0-338 GCF_000517525.1 Limulus polyphemus
CTCACTGTTATTAGATGGCTCCTGTAATACCGCCTATAATCTTGAAATGAGCTGGGCATGTCACTCACTGTTATTAGATGGCTCCTGTAATACCGCCTATAATCTTGACATGAACTGGGCATGTCACTCACTGTTTTAGTAGGTGGCTCCTGTAATACGGCCTATAATCTTGACAAGGGCTGGGCATGTCACTCACTGTTATTAGATGGCTCCTGTAATACCGCCTATAATCTTGACATGGGCTGGGCATGTCACTCACTGTTATTAGATGGCTCCTGTAATACCGCCTATAATCTTGACATTAGCTGGGCATGTCACTCACTGTTATTAGATAGCTT
>NW_013861359.1:0-448 GCF_000517525.1 Limulus polyphemus
GGTGTTTGGCAGGTGTTCTAGACGTTATTCTGTTCACTGGTGTTTGGTAAGTGTTCTAGACTTTAATCTGTACACTGGTGTTTGGCAAGTGTTCTAGACTTTATTCTGTATACAGGTGTTTGGCAAGTGTTCTAGACTTTATTCTGTTCACTGGTGTTTGGTAAGTGTTCTAGACTTTATTCTGTATACTGGTGTTTGGCAGGTGTTCTAGACTTTATTCTGTACACTGGTGTTTGGCAGGTGTTCTAGACGTTATTCTGTACACTGATGTTTGGCAGGTGTTCTAGACGTTATTCTGTACACTGGTGTTTGGCAAGTGTTCTAGACTTTATTCTGTACACTGGTGTTTGGCAGGTGTTCTAGACGTTTTTCTGTACACTGATGTTTGGCAGGTGTTCTAGACGTTATTCTATACACTGGTGTTTGGCAGGTGTTCTAGACGTTATTC
>NW_013861360.1:0-337 GCF_000517525.1 Limulus polyphemus
CTTCACTGCCAGCCTAATTATTAGTAGGTTTTTATACTGATCAGACTTTAGCATTTCACTACCAGCCTAATTATCAGTAGGTTTTTTATACCGACCAGACTTAAACACTTCACTGCCAGACGAATTATCAGTTGGTTTTTATACCGACCAGACTTAAACACTTCACTGCCAGCCGAATTATCAGTAGGTTTTTATACTGATCAGACTTTAGCATTTCACTACCAGCCGAATTACTAGTAGGTTTTTTATACCGACCAGACTTAAACATTTCACTACCAGCCTAATTATCAGTAGGTTTTTATACCGACCAGACTTAAACACTTCACTACCAGCCTAA
>NW_013861361.1:0-338 GCF_000517525.1 Limulus polyphemus
GGTATCAGCTGTTTCTGTGCTTACATCTATATGACTGACCTAAATATAGTATTATATAGATTATACAGTGAGCCACATGTGTAGCTTGAGTTATTACATTGTAGCTTTAAATTATGTAATGCATTAAACGAACCAACTCACTGAACCATTTTTAAATAAGCCTCATTACGGGTCGTGATCTCGCAAGTAACATTTCATACGCACTAAAGAATACAACAAATCTAACACATTCTTATACGTACTACAATATAATCAACTGGTGAAACATTCTCTTATATCTAAATACAAAGGACTTATAGCAGATTTAAATTACATAAGCCTCATTACGGGTCGTGATC
>NW_013861362.1:0-335 GCF_000517525.1 Limulus polyphemus
CTACCTTTAAAATATCTAACTGTTATGTTAATTACAAATCAAACTACCTTTAAAATATCTAACTGTTATGTTAATTACAAATCAAACTACCTTTAAAATATCTAACTGTTATGTTGATTACAAATCAAAACTACCTTTAAAATATCTAACTGTTATGTTAAATACAAATCAAACTACCTTTAAAATATCTGTTATGTTAATTACAAATCAAACTACCTTTAAAATATCTAACTGTTATGTTAATTACAAATCAAACTACCTTTAAAATATCTAACTGTTATGTTAATTACAAATCAAAACTACCTTTAAAATATCTAACTGTTATGTTAAATACA
>NW_013861363.1:0-609 GCF_000517525.1 Limulus polyphemus
TGTTGACTAAAATTCATTTAGACGGATCAATTTATTCTTTATTATCATAATATTTAACACTGAGTTATTCAGAACATAATAATATCAAATAATATATAATGTTTGTATCCTATTTTATTACCTTGTTGACAGGGGAAATTATTGTAAGGTACAAAATTTCAAGGAGAACAGTGTACAGTAGTACTTCAACATGTGTTTGAAACACTATTACACACTCTTCTCGAAAAACCGCAAGGGATTGAATAAAGTATTTTGATCGAATGCTGTTGTCTTTAAACAAATAAAAAAACCGGTGACAAACTTGATAAATCTCAACATTATGTGCCTCTGGCCATCTTTAGGATACTTTAAAGGCTCGTTAAACTGTTTAAAACGCTATCAAAACAATAATATGAATAACCATAACAACAATATAATTAATAAAAATCTTAACACTGTTTGAAGAGAAGTAAACTATTATAACTATACTAAATACAAATATTGAATTATTTGCTCAAAATAAAAATAAAATAAGATTGATACTAAAAATCAATAGTTGACAGCATGATAAAATATTAATGAATGTATTTTGTGATATAACAAAATAATTATAACAAAGTAAATAAAGCT
>NW_013861364.1:0-768 GCF_000517525.1 Limulus polyphemus
CTCAAGTTCATTTAAGGACTGTAGGTTAATAACTCAAGTTCACCTAAGGACTGTAGGTTTATAGCTCAAGTTCACCTAAGGACTGTAGGTTAATAACTCAAGTTCACCTAAGGACTGTAGATTTATAGCTCAAGTTCACCTAAGGACTGTAGGTTAATAGCTGAAGTTCACCTAAGGACTGTAGGTTAATAGCTCAAGTTTACCTAAGAACTGTAGGTTTATAGCTCAAGTTCACCTAAGGACTGTAGGTTAATAGCTCAAGTCCACCTAAGGACTGTAGGTTAATAGCTCAAGTTCATCCTAAGGACTGTAGGTTAATAGCTCAAGTTCACCTAAGGACTGTAGGTTATAGCTCAAGTTTACCTAAGAACTGTAGGTTTATAGCTCAAGTTCACCTAAGGACTGTAGGTTTATAGCTCAAGTTCACCTAAGGACGGCAGATTTATAGCTCGAGTTCACCTAAGGACTGTAGGTTAATAGCTCAAGTTCACCTAAGGACTGTAGGTTAATAGCTCAAGTTCACCTAAGGACTGTAGATTTATAGCTCGAGTTCACCTAAGGACTGTAGGTTAATATCTCAAGTTCATCTGAGGACTGTACGTTAATAGCTCAAGTTCACCTAAGGACTGTAGGTTTATAGCTCAAGCTCACCTAAGGGCTGTAGGTTTATAGCCCAAGTTCACCTAAGGACTGTAGGTTTATAGCTCAAGTTCACCTAAAGACGGTAGGTTAATAGCTCAAGTTCACCTAAGGACTGTAGGTTAATAG
>NW_013861365.1:0-336 GCF_000517525.1 Limulus polyphemus
TTTTTTATCCTTGTGTCTTGAATCATTTTCCAATACGAACAGATCTTACAACTACGATTTCCTGTATTCCTTGTGTTTTAAATCATTGTACAATACTAACAGTTCTTACAACTATGATTTCCTTTAATCTTTGTGTCTTGAATCACTGTCCAATACGAACAGATCTTACAATGATGATTTCCTGTATTCCATGTGTCTTTAATCATTTTCCAGTACTAACAGATCTTATAACTCAGATTTCCTGTATTCCATGTGTCTTGAATCATTGTTCAATATGAACAAATCTTACAACTATGATTTCCTGTATTCATGGTGTCTTGAATCATTGTCCAATAT
>NW_013861366.1:0-337 GCF_000517525.1 Limulus polyphemus
AATTATCTGTCTGTGTAGACTAATTATCTAGAAATTATCTGTCTGTGTAGACTAATTATCTAGAAATTCTGTCTGTGTAGACTAATTACGTTGAAGTTCTCTGTCTGTGTAGACTAATTATTTAAAAATTCTCTGTCTGTGTAGACTAATTATTTAAAAATTCTCTGTCTGTGTAGACCAATTATCTAAAAATTCTGTTTCTGTGTAGACTAATTACGTTGAAGTTTTCCATCTGTGTAGACTAATTACGTAGAAGTTATATAGAAGTTATCTTATATTCGTTTTGCATTATTGTGGTTAATGTTTAAAACTAAATTTCGGTTACAAAAAATGTTCT
>NW_013861367.1:0-338 GCF_000517525.1 Limulus polyphemus
GAACAGGAGAACATTAATATGACTCGAATTAGAGCACATTAATATGACTCGAACTGGAGCACATTAATATGACTCGATCAGTGATCATTAAATTCATGTTAATATCATGTCAATGTTTGGGTTGTAATGTTCTCATTGGTTTCGGCGACGTAAGGGTAATTAATGACTTTTGACTGAAATATTGAATTTTAGGACCAAAAAGAAGAAAAAATTATCAAAACATATTTTGAAGTCACAAATCTGAAACAATTATTCAACTTTTACGTGTAAATATTTTTGCTGTTAACATTTATTCAACTTTTACGTGTAAATATTTTTGGTGTTAACATTTATTCAAG
>NW_013861368.1:0-336 GCF_000517525.1 Limulus polyphemus
CATTCATCTCTCGTCACGTTGTCACCCTCCTTTATATACCAGTCTACCCTCCATCTAGTAAATACTAGAGCATTCGCCAAGATACGGGATAGTTCTAGAAATGTGGCGTCACATCAGTCATGTGACTCGCTGACGCAACAATATTTTATATCTGTCTGTGTATATATGTTTAGATGAAAGTGATGTATTCATATTAAGATGATTTTATTTTATTTTTGTCGTCAGTTCAATCATTTGCAAAAGTATGCTAACCATAAAATTCTAATATGACCTTTCTCAAAACTTTTTGCTGATATGTATATATATATATATATATATATACACACACACACACTA
>NW_013861369.1:0-338 GCF_000517525.1 Limulus polyphemus
CCACCATACGCATCTTTAGCGTTATTTGGTACAACAACTCCACGAATACCTAGGTATATCTCTAGTTACCTAATTTATAACCACCATACTCATCGTTAGCCTTACTTTTACAACAACTCCACGAACATCTAGGTGTTACTGTAGTTACCAAATTTATAACCACCATACTCATCTTTAGCGTTATTTGGTACAACAACTCCACGAACCCCTAGGTGTAACTCTTGTTACTGAAATTCTAACCACCATACTCATCGTTAGCCTTACTTGGTACAACAACTCCACGAACACCTAGTTGTTACTCTAGTTACCGAATTTATAACCACCATACTCATCTTTAG
>NW_013861370.1:0-336 GCF_000517525.1 Limulus polyphemus
CTGAGTTACTCGAGGCTACTGTATAAGATATTATCTAATCAAGAGTAAAGCTGAGTTACTCGTGGGCTTCTGTATAAGATATTACCTAATCAAGAGTAAAGCTGAGTTTCTCGGGGGCTACTGTATAAGATATTACCTATTCAAGAGAAAAACTGAGTTACTCGGGGCTACTGTATAAGATATTACCAAATCAATAGTAAAGGTGACTTACTCGGGTCTACTGTATAAGATATTACCTAATCAAGAGTAAAACTGAGTTACTCGGGGGCTACTGTATAAGATATTACCTAATAAAGAGTAAAGCTGAGTTTCTCGGGGGCTACTGTATAAGATATT
>NW_013861371.1:0-338 GCF_000517525.1 Limulus polyphemus
GTTGCGTCATCGAGATCACGTGACAATTCTCACGCTCTCTTGTTTCTAGAACTATCATGTACTTTGGCGAATGTTCTACTTCTTGCTAGAAATAGGTTACGCTGGTATATAAAAGATGGGAATGTAATGTGTGGGTAGATAGTGAGTAATTGATCTGCGGTCGGAGTAGTATTGACGTTCGTTGCTATAGCATTTGTTTAGCGCGATTGTTGAGTGTATCGGTTAAGTTATATTCGGAAAGAATAAACCAGTTTTATTAAGTAAAGGCTTGTGTCGCGTAAGTTTCGTCGGTACGAAGTTACGGAAAATCAGTTAATTAAAAAAACGGAGACGTAACA
>NW_013861372.1:0-338 GCF_000517525.1 Limulus polyphemus
CATGATTTCAAAACTATTTTTATGTTAGCACAATGTATCACACTATATATATATAAATGAAGAACAAATATGAACTACTGGATGGCAAAATTCTTGGAAATTATATAAGTATAAAAAACGGATGCATCTAAAGCAAGAAAAGTACATGTGATATTCACAAATAATAAAAGTAATATTTTACCACAAAACTGTTAAAAGGAGTAGAAGAAAAAGAAGGAATAAAAGAAGACTGGAATGTAGAAATAAATCATGAAAAATTTTATAGCAAAATCGAAATCTAAGAATTAAACAGAGTAATTAAAAGATTGAAGAAAAACAAGAGTACAGGCGAGATCAAG
>NW_013861373.1:0-340 GCF_000517525.1 Limulus polyphemus
CTATGACGTGAAGATGGCAGCTTAATTCAATATGGTATCCAAAAAATCAATTTTACCTTTTAATGGGTGACTCATACTATGACGTGAAGATGGCAGCTTAATTCAATATGGTATCCAAAAAAAATCAATTTTACCTTTTAATGGGTGACTAATACTATGACGTGAAGATGGCAGCTTAATTCAATATGGTATCCAAAAATCAATTTTACCTTTTAATGAGTGACTCATGCTCTTCACGTGAAGATAGCAGCTTAATTCAGTATGATATCCAAAAACTCCATTTTACCTTTTAATGAGTGACTCATGCTCTTCACGTGAAGATGGCAGCTTAATTCAATAT
>NW_013861374.1:0-331 GCF_000517525.1 Limulus polyphemus
ACTGAGTACTGTCAATAAGAAGACACAATATTTAACAATACTGTGTACTCTCAATAAGAAGACACACGATTTAGCAATACTGGTGTACTATCCAATAAAACACAAGATTTAACGATACTGTGTACTGTCAATAAGAAGACACAAGATTTAACGATACTGTGTCTGTCAATAAGAAGACACAAGATTTTAACGTATACGTGGTGTACGTGTCAATAAGGGAACGACGAAGATTTAACGATACTGTGTACTGTCAATAAGAAGACACAAGATTTAACAATACTGTGTACTGTCAATAAGAAGACAGAAGTATTTAAAGATACTGTGTACTGTC
>NW_013861375.1:0-1220 GCF_000517525.1 Limulus polyphemus
CTTATTGACAGTACACAGTATCGTTAAATCTTGTGTCTTCTTATTGACAGTACACAGTATCGTTAAATCTTGTGTCTTCTTATTGACAGTACACAGTATCGTTAAATCTTGTGTCTTCTTATCGACAGTACACAGTATTGTTAAATCTAGTGTCTTCTTATCGAAAGTACACAGTATCGTAAATCCTGTGTCTTCTTATTGACAGTACACAGTATCGTAAATCCTGTGTCTTCTTATTGACAGTACACAGTATCGTTAAATCTTGTGTCTTTATATTGACAGTACACAGTATCGTTAAATCTTGTGTCTTCTTATGACAGTACACAGTATTGTTAAAATTTAACAATACTGTGTACTGTCGATAAGAAGACACAAGATTTAACGATACTGTGTACTGTCAATATAAAGACACAAGAACAAGATTTAACGATAGTGTGTACTGTCAATAAGAAGACACTAGAATAAGAAGACGACAGTACACAGTATCTTTAAATCTTTTGGCTTGTTAGTGATAGTACACAGTATTGTTAATTCAATTCTTGTGGCTTGTTAGTGATAGTACACAGTATTCTTATATCTTGTGTCTTCTTATTGACAGTACACAGTATCGTACATCTTGTGTCTTTTTATTGACAGTACAAAGTATCGTTAAATCTTGTGTCTTCTTTTTGACAGTACAGAGTATCGTTAAATCTTGTGTCTTCTTGGCACAAGATATAACGATAGTGTGTACTGTCAATCTTCTTATTGACAGTACACAGTATCGTGTCTTCTTATTGACAGTACACATTATTGTTAAATCTTGTGTCTTCTTATTGACAGTACACACTATCGTTAAATCTTTTGGCTTGTTAGTGATAGTACACAGTATTATTAAATCTTGTTTCTTCTTATCGACAGTACACAGTATTGTTAAATCTTGTGTCTTCTTATTGAACGTACACAGTATCTTTAAATCTTTTGGCTTGTTAGTGATAGTACACATTATTGTTAATTCTTGTGGCTTGTTAGTGATAGTACACAGTATTCTTATATCTTGTGTCTTGTTATTGACAGTACACAGTATCGTTAAATCTTGTGTCTTCTTTTTAATAAGAAGACACAAGATTTAACAATACTGTGTACTGTCGATAAGAAGACACAAGATTTAACGATACTGTGTACTGTCAATAAGAAGACACAAGATTTAACGATACTGTGTACTGTCGACAGTACACAGT
>NW_013861376.1:0-337 GCF_000517525.1 Limulus polyphemus
TGAGCTACAAGAACGTAGAAGAATAACGAATATCCAACACAAACAATGAGCTACAAGAATGTAGAAGAATAACGAATATCCAAAACAAACAATGAGATACAAGAACATAGAAGAATAACGAATATCCAAAACAAACAATGAGATACAAGAATATAGAAGAATAACAAATATCCAACACAAACAATGAGCTACAAGAACGTAGAAGAATAACAAATATCCAACACAAACAATGAGATACAAGAATATAGAAGAATAACGAATATCCAATACAAACAATGAGATACAAGAATATAGAAGAATAACGAATATCCAATACAAACAATGAGCTACAAGAATA
>NW_013861377.1:0-338 GCF_000517525.1 Limulus polyphemus
CAAATCTAGTCTTTTCTACACGCCCTCTATTTTAGTATGTAAGCAGGCAAATGAAGCGAGATAATTAATTGAATTGCAGACAGGCAGGGATAGAGACGGACAATTGAGTCAAGTGCGGTAGTGACCGTAAGTAAAGTGCTTGAATCGTTGTGAATTATAGCGTGTATTGAAGTCAAAGTGACTGTGGAAGTTAAGTTTTTTGCAAAGTTGTATTGAGAAAGAATAAACTAGTTTTATTTAAGAAAAGACTTGTATCGCTCTCCCCTTTAGCACGGACTCTCGTCCTAAACCTAGCCCTGTAGACTTTGGACTTATTTTGAGTTCCATACCTGAGTTCT
>NW_013861378.1:0-318 GCF_000517525.1 Limulus polyphemus
TATCGATACCTGGTTCCACTTCGTCATCATCAACTTTTTCAGTCGGCTTGACTTCAGCTTGATGGCACCTAATTATTTCAACCTCTCTTTTAACAGTTACCGGAACTTGGCCTTTGTTATTCCCAAACGTCATTTTATCAAAATCAATTACAAACTTCCTTGGTAGTAGATAGTCCAATCCTAATATGCATTCGTCTTCAATGACAGCCAAGTACACTTTCTGTCTGTCCTTTATGCCCACACTGGTCCCCACAACCTTGCAGAATGTCCTGTCACACCATAAAGCTTCTGTATGGCTTCTGGTACTCCTTCGTGATC
>NW_013861379.1:0-334 GCF_000517525.1 Limulus polyphemus
GTCCATCCAAGAGAATTGCTTTCAAATGTTCATCGGTCAACCTGGTTCTATGTGCTGACTTTACATAATTCATTTATGAAAATGTTTGCTCACAGACATAAGTTGTTCCAAACACTGATGCCATACCAGAGGCAAATTTCTTCAACTTTGAAAACTCATCATCAGGTAAGCAGCGATAAAATTCAACAAGTTTTCCTTCTCTGTGCTTCTCTTTCAACAAGTCATTTGCTTGCAAATCTATGATCTCCAACTATAGTTCGACTGGCACGTCATCAAAGTTACAGTCAAACGGATTCTGGAACAGAAAAGTGTCACTCTGTCGAGATCTGAAAAT
>NW_013861380.1:0-340 GCF_000517525.1 Limulus polyphemus
GTTGCCCGACATAGAAGAGATATCTTGGCACCCCAGGGTGTTTGTTTAGAGTAGGGTTGTTTTGTTCAATTAAGCTAGATTCCTTGATTTTTCGTTTATGTATGTTTGGTTCTTTTTTTAAAATGATTGTGTTTTTAATAGATATACTATGGTTTTTTTTGAGTTGCAATGGTGGAAAACATGGGACGGTTTTTTATTGTGTTCTGTCAATCTGGTTTCCAATTTATTCCTGTTTCTCCGATGTAGAATTCTGGGCAGTTATTGCATGTTATTTTGTAAACGATGTTGGTATTGTGTGATTCTAAATAATTTTGTTTAGTAAAGTTTTTCATTTAGGGCT
>NW_013861381.1:0-336 GCF_000517525.1 Limulus polyphemus
GTTAGAAGAGAAAGAAAATAAACAAGAAGAGAAGTTACAGCAGTTGTTGGAGGAAAAAGAAAAGAAACAAGAAGAGAGACTACAACAGTGGCAACTGGAACAAGAAAGGAAACCAGAAGTACAAACGGAAAACATTAGTAAAGTTAAAAGCGAATTAGATATATTAAAGGATGATCTATTTTCTTTTACACAAGGAGGATACATTAACCATCGACTTAATCAGCCCCAGACAATGGCAAGCCCCTTACAGACCCCACAGCTAAACCCTAATGTAGACATCTTCAGTCCTGTTAGAAGTCACATCCCAGATATGAATGTCAGTACTAGAAGTGATTC
>NW_013861382.1:0-338 GCF_000517525.1 Limulus polyphemus
ACCTATCTACCCTACAGCCTTAGTAACTAATATATCTTGTCAATCTAAATGAAACACATCTACCTTACAGCCTTAGTAACTTATATATCTTGTCAATCTAAATGAAACATATCTTTTTCCATATGTGATCTCTGTTCCTCACAGCTTGTAGTAGGAGTGTTTAGTGTGTTATAGTGGCTTAGATTGCTAAGTTTTCCATACATGATCAACAAATTGTGTTTGTTTTGTTAGTGTGTTGTAGTGGATTGGATTGCTAAGTTTTCCATACGTGATCTCTGTTTCTCACAGCTTGTAGTAGGAGTATTTTGTGTGTTGTAGTGGCTTAGATTGCTAAGTTT
>NW_013861383.1:0-338 GCF_000517525.1 Limulus polyphemus
TGTGGTGGCCTACTTCAGTAGGGTGTTGAGTAGACCAGAGAGGAACTATTGTGTAACACGGAGGGAACTCCTTGCTATAGTAAAGAGTCTGACATATTTCCATCCTTACCTCTATAGTGCAAGGTTTACCATCAGGACAGACCATGCTGCATTACGCTGGTTAAGATCATTAAAGAACCCAGAGGGAACAACTAGCACGTTGGATTGGAAAAATAGACCAGTATAATTATAATATTGAATATAGAGAAGGAAAATCCCATGGTAATGCTGATGGACTGAGCCGAAGACCCTGCAAAAATGACTGCAGACATTGCTGCAAAAGGGAGGTTGAACTAACC
>NW_013861384.1:0-338 GCF_000517525.1 Limulus polyphemus
TTTCCACTACTCTTTCCATCAGCCTCTCAAATGTTGTTGGAGCATTGCTAAGCCCGAATGGCATCACGCAGTATTGTCAGAGACCTTGGTCATAACTAAATGCAGTCTTAGGTTTATCTGCTTCAGTCATTTTCACTTGATGGAAACCCGACTTTAAGTCCAGAGTTGAAAACCACCTGGCCCCACTTAGGGCATCAAGAGTATCATCAATTATTGACAGTGGGTATGAGTCTTTTTCGGTTATACTGTTAAGAGCCCTGAAGTACACACAGCAATGTTGGGTCCCATCCTTCTCCTGGACTAACACGATGGGAGTTGACCAGGGACTATCTGATTTC
>NW_013861385.1:0-337 GCF_000517525.1 Limulus polyphemus
AATGCACTTGATGGTGAATTTCATCTATCCTTTCCGATAACACTTCCACAAACTATGACATATTTACAGGCAACCCTTCATAAGGTGGACGTCCCTTATGCTTGGGTCCCCTTTTAGCACTACATGTACTGCATGACCTGCACCATTCTTCCACATCTTGCCTCATACTTATCCAGTAAAATCTTTGTCATAGATGACTCAATGTCTTCCTAATTCCGAGATGGCCTCCTGTTAAATTATCATGGGATTGACGCAGCACAACTTCCCGTAACTTCCTCATTATAACTGTTTGCCAAGTCGTCACTTTCCCATCTCCGGAGAAGAATACCATCTTCAG
>NW_013861386.1:0-338 GCF_000517525.1 Limulus polyphemus
TTTCGCACAACACCTTATTATAGTGCCTCTAGTTGACATTAGTTTCGTACAACACCTTATTATAGTGCCTCTAGTGGACATTAGTTTCGTACAACATCTTATTATAGTGCCTCTAGTTGACATTAGTTTCGTACAACACCTTATTATAGTGCCTCTAGTTGACATTAGTTTCGCACAACACCTTATTATAGTGCCTCTAGTTGACATTAGTTTCGTACAACACCTTATTATAGTGCCTCTAGTTGACATTAGTGTCGCACAACACCTTATTATAGTGCCTCTAGTGGACATTAGTTTCGTACAACATCTTATTATAGTGCCTCTAGTTGACATTAGTT
>NW_013861387.1:0-338 GCF_000517525.1 Limulus polyphemus
AAGGAAACAACTGAGCAGCATCCGGGTCGTCTTGGTCCATCGGAGAGGACAAAAAGGACTGTCAAGAGGAGCATCGAAATGGATCCCAGATTAACGACTGCAGAAGTAGCCAAAGTTGGTGGGATGAGCCCAAAATCTGTTCAACAGATTCTCCACAGATTGGGTTATCGTTGCAGAGCAGCTAAACGGAAGCCCTTATTAAGACCTGTCAACACAGTCAGATGAAAGAAGTGGGCAAGTGATATGATGACCAAGCCTCTGGACTTTCGGAAGACCGTATTGTTTTCAGATGAATCAAGATTTGCTCAATTTTCGGACAGTGGAAAAATATGGGTTTG
>NW_013861388.1:0-338 GCF_000517525.1 Limulus polyphemus
TGATGTGAGGTGGCTGTCAAGAGACAAAGTACTTACCCGTGTACACGAGTTACGACAAGAACTTATCACATTTTTTGAAGCAATGAAACAATCTCATTTTTGTAACCTCCTTCAATGTGAATTTTAGATTACAAAGTTACAATATTTGGCATCTATTTTTCATATCTCAATATTTTGAACTCTAGCATGCAAGGGAAAGAGGAAAATATCCTCACATCCACTGACAAAATAAAAGCGTTTCAGAGAAAGCTACAGATTTGGAAAAGAACAGCAATGGAAAGCAGTCTCGAAATGTTTCTGGCAGCTGTGTCCGCTGATCGTGGATTGATGATTAAATG
>NW_013861389.1:0-334 GCF_000517525.1 Limulus polyphemus
GTCTTCAATTATATTATAAACAAATAATAGCTTTGATAATAACATCGTTAAACAAAATTCTAACATATATAAGGCCATCACGTGTTCTTATCAAGTAAACTCCACCTTTTGGATTGTTTGTACTCTGGCATAGCGAAAATAAATTTTTTTTTAGCTTTTATAGTGAAATAATTTTTTTCGTCAATGCTATAATGTCTCAATTTTGAGTTTTCCGACGAAATAAGCACTATAGGATATTTTTCTATTAATTCTGCTTTAAAAAATCACTTTTTTCCATTTTCCAAAAAAAGTTCACATTTTCACCAAAAACCAAAGGCTATAGCCCATATTTTTT
>NW_013861390.1:0-335 GCF_000517525.1 Limulus polyphemus
CACAAGAGAACTCAATGCTGGCAACTTCAGCACCGGGGAGATGATACAGCAGGAAAGGCTGCTACCCAGAAAGGTTGTTCGAACTGTGGGGAGCAAGGACATCTGAGGAGCCAGTGTAAGAAAAATACCACCAATAAGTCAGCTTCGGGAAACCAGTAGTGGTTGGTGCTAAGGGACTCCCACCAACCTCCATCGTGAAAGTCCCAACAGCTAAGTGTAAAATGACAAGCACACATAGTATCTACGTGACAGGGAAGCTGGATGGCCAAAGGTGCAACTTTGTCATAGATTCTGCATCTCAGCAAACCCTTGTGAGCATCAAGGTGCTGGATAAC
>NW_013861391.1:0-337 GCF_000517525.1 Limulus polyphemus
GTGGTCTTTATGATCTTATGATGTTTAGTACAATAACATACTGTTGTAATTAGAACAGTATTTTATGTAACAAGTGAATACACGGGGTCTTTATGACCTTATGATGTATTGTACTATGACATGCTGTTGTAATTATCTCTATATTATATATAACAAGGGAATACACGGGGTCTTTATGATCTTAAGATGTATTGTACAATGACATACTGTTGTAATTATAACAGTATTTTATATACCAAGTGAATACACTGAGTCTTTATGACCTTATGATGTATTGAAGTTTGGCATGCTGTTGTAATTATAACTTTATTTTATATAACAAGGGAATACACGGGGT
>NW_013861392.1:0-338 GCF_000517525.1 Limulus polyphemus
CGTCTTTAGGGTTATTTGGTACAACAACTCCACGTACACCTAGGTGTAGCTCTAGTTTCCGAATTTATAATCACCATACTCATCTTTAGCCTTACTTGGTACAACTACTCCACGGACACCTAGATGTAGCTCTACTTCCAGAATTTATAACCACCATACTCATCTTTAGCCTTAATTCGTACAAGTACTCTATGAACATTTAGGTGTAACTCTAGTTTCCCAATTTATAACCACCATACTCATCTTTAGCCTTACTTGGTACAACAACTCCATGAATACCTAGGTGTAACTCTAGTTACCGAATTTATAACCATCATATTCATCTTTACGTTTTACTT
>NW_013861393.1:0-336 GCF_000517525.1 Limulus polyphemus
GAGACGTAACAATACTTCTTGTTTACTTTAAAATATAGAATATAAACCGTAATATTTTTCCTTCTTCATAAGTTTAACAAAACCATATTTGTGTACACTAAGATGATATCTAGTTATTTAAAGTGACTCCTAATTACGTGTAAATACTCTTTGTTTACTTTAAAATATAGAATATAAACCGTAATATTTTCCTTCTTCATAAGTTTAACAAAACCATGTTTGTGTACACTAAGATTATATCTAGTTATTTAAAGTGACTCCTAATTACGTGTAAATACTCTTTGTTTACTTTAAAATATAGAATATAAACCGTAATCTTGTTCCTTCTTCATAAGT
>NW_013861394.1:0-337 GCF_000517525.1 Limulus polyphemus
TTTTTTTCTTTGTCCTCCAACAACTGCTGTAATTTCTCTTCTTGTTTCTTTTCTTTTTCCTCCAACAACTGCCATAATCTCTCTTCTGTTTTTTTTCTTGTTCTTCTTGCTTCTTTTCTCATTCTCCCTGTTTCTTTTCATTTTCCTCTAACAATTGCTGTAATTTCTCTTCTTGTTTCTTTCTTTTTCCTCCAACCACTGCTGTAATTTCTCTTCTCATTCTTCTTGTTTCTTTTCTTTTTCCTCCAAGAACTACTGTAATTTCTCTTCTTGTTTCTCTTCTCGTTCTTCATGTTTCTTTTGCGGTTCTTGTATTGCTGCCATCAAATCTGCTAAA
>NW_013861395.1:0-333 GCF_000517525.1 Limulus polyphemus
CCTATAGTTGTGTCTGTCAGCTGCTGACAACTGTCCATCTATTTCCAGTGGTTGTCCCTTCAAGCTCGTTGCCAGATATACTGATTTCTGCTCCTCTGTCCATCCGTTCATCTCTGCCAGTAGCTCAAACTGTGCTCTATATGCTTCCCACAGTGCCTTCCCATCAAATTCCTGTGGCTTCCTTCGTACTGGATCACTCCTAGTACTAACATTCATATCTGGGATGTGACTTCTAACGGGACTGAATATGTCTGCATTAGGGTTTAGCTGCAGGGGCTTGTCATTGTCTGGGGCTGGTTAAGTCGAATGGTTAATGTATCCTTTGTGTAAAAG
>NW_013861396.1:0-338 GCF_000517525.1 Limulus polyphemus
CGACTTGGCAAACAGTTATACCGAGGAAGTTACGGGAAGTTGTGCTGCGTCAATCCCATGATAATTTAACAAGAGGACATCTCGGAATTAAGAAGACATTGAGTCATCTACGACAAAGATTTTACTGGGTAGTTATGAGGCAAGATGTGGAAGAATGGTGCAGGACATGCAGTAAATGTTGTGCTAAAAGGGGACCCAAGTATAATGGACGTGCTCCAATAAAGTTATATCAAGTTGGTGCACCAATGGAAAGAGTAGCCATTGACATTTTTGGTCCTTTGCCTCAAACTCGTGCTGGAAACAGGTACATTTGTGTTGTGATGGATTATTTCACCAAG
>NW_013861397.1:0-529 GCF_000517525.1 Limulus polyphemus
TTTTCTCTCGTCCAACCGCTTGGCCCTGAATTATATTAATCAATCTATGTCGAGGTAAAACACAGCAGTATACGTACCCTTTCTCTCGTCCAACCACTTGGCCCAGAATTATATTAATAAATCTATGTCGAGGTAAAACACAACAGTATACGTACCTATTAAATTCCTTTTCTCTCGTCCAACCACTTGGCCCAGAATAATATTAATTAATCTATGTCGAGATAAAACACAGCAGTATACGTACCTATTAAATTCATTTTCTATCGTCCAACCACTTGGCCCAGAATAATATTAATCAATCTATCTCGAGGTAAAATACAGCAGTATACGTACCTATTAAATTCCTTTTCTAATTAATATAATTCTGGGCTAAGTGGTTGGACGAGACCTCGACATAGATTGGTACGTATACTGCTGTGTTTTTATTAAATTCATTTTCTCTCGTCCAACCACTTGGCCCAGAATAATATTAATCAATCTATGTCGAGGTAAAAACGTATACTGCTGTGAATAGGTAAATTCCTTTTCT
>NW_013861398.1:0-337 GCF_000517525.1 Limulus polyphemus
CCACCATATTCATCTTTAACCTTACTCGGTACAGCTACTCCATGAACTCTTAGGGTTAACTCTAGTTAAAGAATTTATAACCTCCATACTCATCTTTAGCGTTACTTGATACAACTACTCCATTATAACTTAGGTTTAACTCTAATTAACGAATTTATAACCACCATATCTATCTATAGCCTTACTTGGTACAACACTCCATGAACACATAGGTGTAACTCTAGTTACAGAATTTATAACCACCATACTCATCTTTAACCTTACTTGGCACAACTACTCCATCAACACCTAGGTGTAACTCTAGCTTCCGAATTTATGACCACCATACTTATCTTTA
>NW_013861399.1:0-338 GCF_000517525.1 Limulus polyphemus
GTGAATTTTTAACAGAAGTTTTTTTTACCATACATATATATATATATATCGTTGAGAATGTTTCATCAGAAGTTTTTATTTACCATATATATATATCGTTGTGAATTTTTAACCGGTATTTATATTAACATATGTTTATATCGTTCTGAATTTTTAATCAAAATTTTTATTTACCATATATATGTCGATATGAATTTTTAATCAGAAGTTTTTATTTACCATATGTATATCGATGTGAATTTTTAATCAGAAGTTTTTATTTACCAAATATATATATATATCGACGTGAATGTTTAAACATAAGTTTTATTTACCATATGTACATATATATATATAAA
>NW_013861400.1:0-821 GCF_000517525.1 Limulus polyphemus
AAAAATGTCCAATCTGATTTTTGCATCTGACAGTAATATAAGTTTTAGGAAAATCAGTGAAATAAACAATTTGGCAACTTTGGATATCAGAGCGCTTTTTGTGTAAGTACCTGCAATGAAAGTTCATTCCTGTAGTCGCCTCTGATAACTTAACTCCAAGTATTTTTTTCTTCATCTATTTAGAAATAACTGAACTTCCAAGTATTTTTTCTCCATCTACTGAGAGATAACTGAACTTCCAAGTATTTTTCCTTATTATTTCTTTCTCCATCTATTGAGAGATAACTGAACTTCCAAGTATTTTTTCTTAATTTCTTTCTCCATCTATTGAGAGATAACTGAACTTCCGAGTATTTTTTCTTAATTTTTCCTAAATAGATACTACAGCTGAAAGTAAACATAATCTAGGTCCAGTGCTCCGGGGTACTTGTACCGTCCTGGAGGGACCGTTCCAGCTTCGCTGGCCTCCAAATTAATCCAAAAATACGTTTAGGGAGATTTCCAGAACCCAACGCTTTCCAACTTTACCCCGGGTTACAGTATGTGTACACAATCATAACCCCATGCCAGGGTCATAGGATAATGGGGAGGACATCATATGGATCCCAGGCCATGATATATGATACCACGCATACACATACAGCTCCAGGCTCGGCCCCACTGAAGATTTGAAAGAAGAAAGACCACTATATAATGTGTTCATTTGATGATTAACAAACTGGTGTTATTAAACTAAGACATCAATAATATGCATACAGATCGTTCACTTGCAAAGATACTTCGGGGTGCTTGATAACATTAAATAATTAATTTACTATTAA
>NW_013861401.1:0-339 GCF_000517525.1 Limulus polyphemus
TGTCATCATAGTAATATTTGAAATAGAATAGCCTGGGATTTAATTGTTATTTATCTATTTGAATATCTTATTTTTGCTAAAAATAATTTTGCTACAGCAGGATCAGGATTAACAGAAACAAAACAATTATACTGTTATAAACATATGTTATCATGGAAACGCTTAAGAACCCTCGCCCATAAACAGTCAGATGTTACCATAGTAGCACTAGGACATTCATATCTCATACCTAGCTAATATTACAGTTGAAACAGAAGGGATACCCAAGCTTCTTCCTTTGTCAATTGTTATCGAAATAATTAGCATCGTATCTTCTACACAGTTATACATATATATACA
>NW_013861402.1:0-338 GCF_000517525.1 Limulus polyphemus
ATGTATTTGATAATAGAAAGTTTCATGTACCATGGATATTTTTGGTAGAAAGTTTCATGTACAATAGGTATTTGTTTGGTAGAAACGTTTCATGTACCATGGGTATTTGTTTGGTAGAAAGTTTCATGTACCATGGGTATTACTTAGTAGAAAGCTTCATGTACCCTGGGTATTTTTTGGTAGAACATTTCATGTACCATAGGTATTTGTTTGGTAGAACATTTCATGTACCATGGGTATTTGTTTTGTAGATAGATTCATGTATTATAGGTATTTGTTTGGTAGAAAATTTCATGTACCATTGGTATTTTTTGGTGGAACGTTTCATGTACCATGGG
>NW_013861403.1:0-578 GCF_000517525.1 Limulus polyphemus
GGTACTGGTTCATCCTTTATAGTTAAATCCTTATTTTGGCCAGTATTAAAGTTACTGGTTCATCCTGTATAATTAAATCCTTATTTTGGCCAGTATTAAAGTACTGGTTCATCCTACATAGTTAAATCCTTACTTTGGCCAGTATTAAAGGTACTGGTTCATCCTATATAGTTAAATCCTTATTTTGGCCAGTATTAAAGTACTGGTTCATCCTGTATAATTAAATCCTTATTTTGGCCAGTATTAAAGTACTGGTTCAACCTGTATAGTTAAATCCTTATTTTGACCAGTATTAAAGGTATTGGTTCATCCTATGTAGTTAAATCCTTATTTTGACCAGTATTAAAGGTACTGGTTCATCCTATATAGTTAAATCCTTATTTTGGTCAATATTAAAGTACTGGTTCAACCTGTATAGTTAAATCCTTATTTTGGCCAGTATTAAAAGTACTGGTTCATCCTATATAGTTAAATCCTTATTTTGGCCAGTATTAAAGGTACTGGTTTATCCTGTATAGTTAAATCCTTATTTTGGCCAGTATTGAAGTACTGGTTCATCCTATGTAGTTAAATCCTTA
>NW_013861404.1:0-336 GCF_000517525.1 Limulus polyphemus
GACATTAAACAACAGTAGATATTACGACATTTAAACAGGTATAACATACCAGTGTCAAAGAGAACATTAAACACCAGTAGATATTTACGACATTTAAACAGGTAGTAACATACCAGTGTCAAAGACCAACATTAAACAACAGTAGATATTAACGACATTCAAACAGGTAGTAACATACCAGTGTCAAAGATCAACATTAAACAACAGTAGATATTAACAACATTTAAACATGTAGTAACATACCAGTGTCAAAGAAAAACATTAAACAACAGTAGATATTAACGACATTTAAACAAGTAGTAACATACCAGTGTCAAAGACCAACATTAAACACCA
>NW_013861405.1:0-338 GCF_000517525.1 Limulus polyphemus
CCTATACAGTAGCCCCCGAGTAACTCTGCTTTACTCTTGATTAGGTAATATCTTATACAGAAGCCCACGATTAACTCAGTTTTACTCTTGATTAGGTAATATCTTATACAGTAACACCGAATAACTCAACTTTACTCTTGATTAGTTAATATCTTATGCAGTAGCCCCGAGTAACTCAGCTTTACTCTTGATTAGGTAATATCTTATTAAGTAGCTCCAAGTAACTCAGCTTTACTCTTGACTAGGTAATATCTTATATAGTAGCCCCCGAGTAACTCAGTTTTACTTCTGATTAGGTAATAACTTATACAGTAACCCTGAATAACTCAACTTTACTC
>NW_013861406.1:0-338 GCF_000517525.1 Limulus polyphemus
CTTTTATATCATCAGATTCGAGTAACTTACACTTTAAATGGTTTGTGTTTTCACAAGAAACAAGAGTCACTAATAAGAGAAAGAAAAACATATGTTAAATAAACAAATTTGATTTGTCCCTTTAATGTTAGTTTATCTGTATTAATCAATGGAGCTTCTTTTATACCAGTTCCTGTTTACTATTCGTTATTGAGAGAACTTTTAATTACTCTTGTCTTATGAATTAATTCCAATCGTTTAGCTCATGTTAATTAATCTTGAAAAAGAACCTTGATTTCAAACTTTCGTATTAAACCACTTACTGAGAAGTTCAAATGATGTAAAAAATATTTAAAACA
>NW_013861407.1:0-972 GCF_000517525.1 Limulus polyphemus
TATAGTTACACCTAGGTGTTTATGGAGTAGTTGTACCAAGTAAGGCTAAAGATGAGTATGATGGTTATATATTCGGTAACTATAGTTACACCTAGGTGTTCATGGAGTAGTTGTACCAAGTAAGGCTAAAGATGAGTATGATGGTTATAAATTCGGTATCTATAGTTACACCTAGGTGTTTATGGAGTAGTTGTACAATATAAGGCTAAAGATGAGTATGGTGGTTATAAATTCTGTAACTAGAGTTACACCTAGGTGTTCATGGAGTAGTTGTACCAAGTAAGGCTAAAGATGAGTATGATGATAGTTACCGAATTTATAACCACCATACTCATCTTTAGCCTTACTTGGTATAATTACTCCATAAACACCTAGGTGTAACTATAGTTACCGAATTTATAACCACAATACTCAACTTTAGCCATACTTGGTACAACTACTCCATGAACACCTAGGTGTAACTCTAGTTACAGAATTTATAACAACCATACTCATCTTTAGACTTACTTGGTTCCTATACTCCATAAATACCTAGGTGTAACTATAGTTACCGAATTTATAACCACCATACTCATCTTTAGCCTTACTTTTTACAACTACTCCATAAATACCTAGGTAGAACTATAGTTACCGAATTTATAATAACTATAGTTACCGAATATATAACCATCATACTCATCTTTAGCCTTACTTGGTACAACTACTCCATAAACACCTAGGTGTAACTATAGTTACCGAATTTATAACCACCATACTCATCTTTAGCCTTATTTGGTACAACTAGTCCATAAACAATTTAATGTAACTATAGTTACCGAATTTATTAACTATAGTTACCGAATTTATAACCATCATACTCATCTTTAGCCTTACTTGGTACAACTACTCCATGAACACCTAGGTGAACACCTAGGTGTTCATGGAGTAGTTGTACCAAGTATGGCTAAAGTTGAGTATGGTGGATATAAATTT
>NW_013861408.1:0-278 GCF_000517525.1 Limulus polyphemus
CTGTCAATAGGAAGACACAAGATTTAACGATACTTTGTACTGTCAATAAGAAGACACAAGATTCAACGATACTGTGTACTGTCAATAAGAAGATACAAGATTTAACGATACTGTTTTATTGACAGTATTGAAAGTACACAATATCGTTAAATCTTGTGTCTTCTAAGAAGACACAAGATATAACAATACTATGTACTGTCAATAAGAAGACACAAGATTTTACGATACTGTGTACTGTCAATAAGAAGACACAAGATTTAACGATACTGTGTACTGTC
>NW_013861409.1:0-338 GCF_000517525.1 Limulus polyphemus
CAGGATATTACTGTGTTATACTTACAGTAGCTTGGTTAAAATGAAACAGGATATTACTGTGTTATACTTACAATAGCTTGGTTAAAATAAAACAGGATATTATTGTGTTACACTTACTGTAGCTTGGTTAGAATAAAACAGGATATTATTGTGTTACACTTACAGTAGCTTGGTTAGCATAAAACAGGATGCCATGTAACAGTTACAGTAGCTTGGTTAAAATAAAACAGGATGCCATGTAACAGTTACAGTAGCTTGGTTAAAATAAAACATGATATTACTGTGTTACACTTACAGTAACTTCGTTAAAATAATACAGGATACTGTGTAAAACTTAC
>NW_013861410.1:0-490 GCF_000517525.1 Limulus polyphemus
AAACGAAACTGTAATGTTAAATAGATAATGGTTTAAACTGTGTTAGTAGGGTTATCTATGCCGCTGGGGGCCATGTATTAAAAAAGAAGATAATGGAAGAAATATTCCTTACCATACGGTATGGACGGTTATTTAATGTGATAGAAGGAGAACTTTAAACCATAAATGTTAAAAGTGAAACTTAAGTATATTTATTTACCTGAAAAGAAAACTGTAAATAGTATAGCCGAGGTCTGTTTTCTACTGTAGAGAATACCGTTAGGCTTAATCTGTGTATAGTCTGTTGAAACCACAATATTTGTTTTTATTATAGAGAAGGCTGTTAGGCTTGAGCTGTCTATAGTCAGATTAAACTACAATGTTTGTTTCTTGTTATTGAGAAGGCCGTTAGGCTTAAGTTGTGTATAGTCTGATGAAACCACAATATTTGTTTTTAGTATAGAGAAGGCTGTTAGGCTTGAGCTGTCTATAGTCTGATGAAACTACAATG
>NW_013861411.1:0-338 GCF_000517525.1 Limulus polyphemus
GTAATGACTCGATACGAAGGCCAAATGGATGAATAGCAGTCCGTCTGTTCTGAAAGAGCATTACCCACCGAGGAAGAAAAACACAATCCCAGGTGGGATGCTGTGGTAAGGATCGAAGCTTAGTAGCATATTGTAAAGAAAGTTGCAAACGACGGAGGTGAAGAGAAGGTTCATAGGACTCAGTGTACAAACTCTGGACTGGAGAAGTGCAAAAAGCATTGGTGCAGAGCCGAAGCCCCAGATGGTGAATGGGGTCCAGCATCTTCAGGGCCGAGGTCCTGACAGAACCATAGACCAAAGACCCATAGTCCAGTTTGGATCGAATCAGAGCACGATAG
>NW_013861412.1:0-334 GCF_000517525.1 Limulus polyphemus
TTAATTACCAGGTCTCTTGTGTTACTAATTACGAGTGTATTTAGTTTACAGAATAAAATAGTTTAGTTGATACAACTTTTGTTAATTACCAGGTCTCTTGTGTTACTAATTACGAGTGTATTTAGTTTACAGAATAAAATAGTTTAGTTGATACTACTTTTGTTAATTACCAGGTCTCTTGTGTTACTAATTACGAGTGTATTTAGTTTACAGAATAAAATAGTTTAGTTGATAATACTTTTGTTAATTACCAGGTCCCTTGTGTTACTAATTACGAGTGTATTTAGCTTACAGAATAAAATAGTTTAGATGATTACTACTTTTGTTAATTACC
>NW_013861413.1:0-333 GCF_000517525.1 Limulus polyphemus
GGGATAGGGTACAGTATGTAGAGTATTTACTGCACCAGGGATAGGGTACACTATGTAGAGTATTTACTGCACAAGGGATATGGTGCAGTATGTAGAGTATTTACTCAACCAGGTTAAGGGTACAATATGTAGAGTATTTACCGCACCAGGAATAGCGTGCACTATGTAGAGTATTTACTACACCAGGGATAGGGTACACTATGTAGAGTATTTACTAAACAAGGAATAAGGTACAGTATGTAGAATATTTACTACTCCAAGGATAGGGTACGCTGTGTAGAGTATTTACTGCACCAGGGATAGGGTACAGTATGTAGAGTATTTACTGCACCA
>NW_013861414.1:0-338 GCF_000517525.1 Limulus polyphemus
CAGTACATGTTGTGCTAAAAGAGGACCCAAGCATAAAGGACATGCTCAAATGAAGTTGGTGCACCAATGGAAAGAGTAGCCATTCACACTGCTGGTCCTTTGCCCCAAACTCGTGCAGGAAACGAGTACATTTGTGTGGTGATGGATTATTTCACCAAGTGATCTGAGGCATATGCAATACCAGATCAGGAAGCTACAACTGTAGCTACGGCTATTAGTGATTTCTTCTTCAGATTTCGTATGCCATATGAACTACATTCAGATGAAGGCCGTAACTTTGAATCAGCTGTCTTCCATGAATGCTGCAAGTTGTTTGGCATACGAAAGACCAGAACAAC
>NW_013861415.1:0-339 GCF_000517525.1 Limulus polyphemus
GATAGCTTACTAGAAATAAAAAGTGTTTCTTTCTGTTGAAGTAGAAACGTCTTCTTAACATATCATCCGGGCATTTTCATCACTTGTCTGCTTTTTTGGCTGAAGTCATGTTTGCAAAATAAGAGGTGTTCCGTAAAATTTGAATCATTTTTGATGTTTGGAATAGTTTATCTATTGTTTGCATAACGGATTCTTTTCAATTTTTTGAATCAGTTTTTTTGTTTTTTTCGTTTACAGATAAGAGACTTCTCTCTCTTTTTTACCCTTTTGTTTTTATGCATCTGAAGAGTAATCAACGAAAGAATTATATTTCTATGTTACAAGAGAGAGAGAGAGAGA
>NW_013861416.1:0-338 GCF_000517525.1 Limulus polyphemus
ATAGACCTACCAGCTACTATCCATCTATATTAAAAGACCTACCAGCCACTATCCATCTATATTAAAAGAATTACCAGTTACCATCCATCTATATTAAAATACCAACCAGCCACTATCTATCTATAATAAATCATCTACCAGTCAGAATCCATCTATAATAAAACACCTACCAGTCACTATCCATCTGTATTAAAAGACCTACCAGTCACAATCCATCTATAATAAAAGACCTACCAGCCACTATCCATATTTTATGAAAGACCCACTAGTCAATATCCATCTGTATTAAAAGACCTACCAGTCACAATCCATCTGTATTAAAAGATCTACTACTCACT
>NW_013861417.1:0-338 GCF_000517525.1 Limulus polyphemus
TTTTCCCATTTTTATGCCTGCCCCTCTATATGCGATTTTTTTATAATGCATGCCACAAGT
Organism: Limulus polyphemus; assembly: GCF_000517525.1. NCBI lineage: Eukaryota > Metazoa > Arthropoda > Merostomata > Xiphosura > Limulidae > Limulus > Limulus polyphemus. The sequence continues at coordinate 61 of NW_013861417.1, forward strand.
CTTCTGCACCCCCTATTGGAATCAAAGATTCCAACATGTTCTAATGCAAATCATCATGCATCTATCTCCCCCATGAATAGGAGAGCATTACTATCATGTGACGCATGTGACTCCCTCTATGCACCACTACCGAACCATCACTTCAAAATTTGGCAGAAGATGTAAGCATCAAAAGATTATGGGGAGGAGTGTGGGAAGTATGAACGAGGGAAGTACCTATCAGAAATACATTTTCAATACAGGAAAATTATAACTTCTGATACGGTACTTCCCTCTTC
>NW_013861418.1:0-332 GCF_000517525.1 Limulus polyphemus
AGATTTAACAATACTATGTACAATCAATAAAAAGACACAAGATTTAACGATACTGTGTACTATCAATAAAAAGACACAAGATTTAACGATACTGTGTGCTGTCAATAAGAAGACACAAGATTTAACGATACTGTGTACTGTCAATAAGAAGACACAAGATTTAACGATACTGTGTACTTTCAATAAGAAGACACAGTATTTAACAATACTGTGTACTATCAATAAAAAGACACAAGATTTAACGATACTTTGTACTGTCAATAAGAAGACACAAGATTTAATGATACTATGTACTGTCAATAAGAAGGCAGAAGATTTAACGATACTGTGTA
>NW_013861419.1:0-335 GCF_000517525.1 Limulus polyphemus
CCCCTTTAGCACGGACTCTCGTCCTGAACCTGGCCCTGTAGACTTCTGACTGATTTTGGGTTCCATACCTGAGTTCTAGAGCCGACATCAGTGTTCTATAGTTGTGACTGTCGGCTGCTGTCAACTGTCCAAGTATTTCCAGTGGTTGTCCCTTCAAGCTCGTTGCCAGATATACAGCTTTCTGCTCCTCTGTCCATCCATTCATCTCTGCCAGTAGCTCGAATTGTGCTCTATATGCTTCCCATGGTGCCTTCCCATCGAACTCCTGTGGCTTCCTTCGCACTGGATCACTCCTATTACTGACATTGATATCTGGGATGTGACTTCTAATGGGA
>NW_013861420.1:0-338 GCF_000517525.1 Limulus polyphemus
AAGTGCAATCATCCAATCATCTTGGTAATGATGTTCTTGGGAAGTGCAATCATCCAATCATCTTAGTAATGATGTTCTTGGGAAGTGCAATCATCCAATCATCTTAGTAATGGTGTTCTTGGGAAGTGCAATCACCCAATCATCTTGATAATAGTGTTCTTGGAAAGTGCAATCAACCAATCATCTTGGTAATAGTGTTCTTGGGAAGTGCAATCATCCAATCATCTTGGTAATGGTGTTCTTGGGAAGTGCAATCATCCAATCATCTTAATAATGGTGTTCTTGGAAAGTGCAATCACCCAATCATCTTGGTAATGGTGTTCTTAGGAAGTGCAATC
>NW_013861421.1:0-338 GCF_000517525.1 Limulus polyphemus
GCTCTCGGCCAGAGCTTTTCTCGTGCATCTAGCACTTCTGTTTCTTCCCCTGCCTTCTTGGCCATAAAGTCTTGGGCAGAGCGATCGCCTCTTTATTTTCGGGCCGATCGTCTCTATGATTATAATCGCTCCTTTACAGTGGTGGAACTCAAACTTGCTCTTCATCGATCTGGCAGTACATCAGTCGGACCTGATGATGTTCATTATGAGATGTTGCGCCATCTCTCTCCTGCCTCTCTTGCTATTCTTCTGGTTATTTTAACCGGATTTGGCAGGAACATATTTTTCCAGATGCTTGGCGCCAGGCTATTGTCCTCCCTTTCTTCAAACCTGGGAAG
>NW_013861422.1:0-338 GCF_000517525.1 Limulus polyphemus
CATCTTATATATATCAGACCACCCCCCAAACTAGTAAATGCTAGAGCACTCCCGAAGGAACGGGATAGTTCTAGAAACGTGGCGTGACACCAGTCACGTGACCTCGCTGACGCAACACTGCCCCTCCTTAGTATTGTTCGTCCCGAACAATAACCGCACACAATAAACCAATAACACTAACTTAATTAAAATGTACAGAATTACAAACACAAAATTACAATTCAACAAAGTCTCTTAATTTTACGGGCCGTATCTTCTTCCGTACTGGTCTCCATCTCGTTGGCTTCTGCTTCATGTGGGGTTCATCTGCTTCATCAGTAAATGTCATATCATTTTAC
>NW_013861423.1:0-338 GCF_000517525.1 Limulus polyphemus
GTGTCTTCTTATTGACAGTACACAGTATTGTTAAATCTTGGGTCTTTTTTTTGACAGTACACAGTATCGTTAAATCTTGTGTCTTCTTATTGACAGTACACAGTATCGTTAAATCTTGTGTCTTCTTATTGACAGTACACAGTATTGATAAATCTTGGGTCTTCTTATGGACAGTACACAGTATAGTTAAATCTTGTGTCTTCTTATTGACAGTACACAGTATCGTTAAATCTTGTGTCTTCTTATTGACAGTACACAGTATCGTTAAATCTTGTGTCTTCTTATTGACAGTACACAGTATTGTTAAATCTTGGGTCTTTTTATTGACAGTACACAGT
>NW_013861424.1:0-338 GCF_000517525.1 Limulus polyphemus
ACAATTACACTAGTATCTTTGAATATTTTGTCTTCTTATTGACAGTACACAATATCGTTAAATCTTGTGCCTTCTTATTGACAGTACACAGTATCGTTAAATCTTGTGTCTTCCTTATTGACAGTACACAGTATCTTTAAATCTTGTGTCTTCTTATTGAAAGGACACATTATTGTTAAATCTTGTGTTTTCTTACTGTACAGTACACATTATCGTTGAATATTGTGTCTTCTTATTGACAGTACACAGTATCGTTAAATCTTGTGTCTTCTTATTGACAATACACAGTATCTTTGAATATTTTGTCTTCTTATTGACAGTACACAGTATCGTTAAAT
>NW_013861425.1:0-480 GCF_000517525.1 Limulus polyphemus
TTTCTTCTTCAGATTTGGTATGCCATATGAACTGCATTCAGATCAAGGCCGTAACTTTGAATCAGCTGTGTTCCAAGAATGCTGCAAGTTGTTTGGCATCTGAAAGACCAGGACAACGCTACTTCACCCACAGTCTGATGGGAAATGGTAGAAAAGTATAATTGGACACTTGGACAGGAATTGGCACAGTTTTGTAATAGCCGCCAAGATGACTGGGATGTATTACTCCCTCCACTGTTGATGGCCCATAGAACAGCAGAGCATGAAGCCACTGGATACGCTCCAGCAAAGCTGATTTTTGGTGGTGAACTTCGGTTGCCAGTGGATCTGATAACACGACGCCCACCTCACGAAGAGTTGCCTGAAAATGTGTAAGAGTTCGTGAAAGTGTTATCGGAAAGGATGGATGATATTCACCAACAAGTGTGTTACAATTTGAAAACGTCTGCTGATTTCATGAAACTATGTTATTGTTGCGTC
>NW_013861426.1:0-635 GCF_000517525.1 Limulus polyphemus
CGATATAACTGTTTGCCAAGTCGTCACTTTCCCATCGGTAGTTTCCCATCTCCGGACAAGAATACCATCTGCAAGCTTTAACTGGTCCCATTGTGCCCAATAGTGCTCACTTTCCCATCGGTAGTTTCCCATCTCCGGACAAGAATACCATTTTCAAGCTTCAACTGCTCCCATTGCGCCCAATAGTGCTTTATCACAGGGCTTAGACTAGACACCTTCTCCCAAGCAGGGCGCAAAACACTTATTTTTAGGAAATCAATTATAGGCTTCAAATCTTGGTCTTTCTCCTGTTTTGCTCACAAGCAGGGCGCACAACACTCGCTTTTAAAAAATCAATCACTGGCTTCAAATCTTGGTCTTTCTCCAGTTCTGCTTTGATATCTATATTTGGTTCCACTTCACCATCATCATCTCTTTCAGTCGGCTTGACTTTAGCTTGATTGCAGCTAATTAGTTCAACCTCTCTTTTAACAGTTACCGGAACTTGGCCTTTGTTGTTCCCAAACGTCATTTTCTCAAAATCAATTACAAACTTCCTCGGTAGTAGATAGTCCAATCCTAATATGCATTCATCTTCAATGTCAGCCAAGTATACTTCCTGTCTGTCCTTTATGCCCATGAGCTCAATAGTCACC
>NW_013861427.1:0-338 GCF_000517525.1 Limulus polyphemus
CCTCGCGTGTCTGCCATAAGCGTGAGTCACGATTAGTTTCTACGGTACAGTAGGCTAATTCCCCAGATTAGTCGTAGTTTTACCTCGCGTGTCTGCCATAAACGTGAGTCACTATTAGTTTCTACGGTACAGTAGGCTAATTCCCCAGGTTAGTCGTAGTTTTACCTCACGTGTCTGCCTTCAATGTGAGTCACGATTAGTTTCTACGGTACAGTAGGCTAATTCTCCAGGTTAGTCGTAGTTTTACCTCACGTGTCTGCCATAAGCGTGAGTCACGATTAGTTTCTTCGGTACAGTTGGCTAATTCCCCAGGTTAGTCGTAGTTTTACCTCGCGTGT
>NW_013861428.1:0-338 GCF_000517525.1 Limulus polyphemus
GTATTAACAAGCGTGGGCTTGGATTCCTAAATGTTTGTATTGACAAGCGTGGGTTTGGATCCCTAACTGTTTGTATTGACGAGCATGGGCTTGGATCCCTAACTTTTTATATTGACAAGCGTGGGCTTGGATCCCTAACTGTTTGTGCTGACAAGCATGGGCTTGGAACCATAACTGTTTGTATTGACAAGCATGGGCTTGGATCCCTAACTGTTTGTATTGACGAGCATGGGCTTGGAACCATAACTGTTTGTATTGACAAGCGTAGGCTTGGATCCCTAACTGTTTGTATTGACAAGCGTAGGCTTGGATCCCTAACTGTTTGTATTGACAAGCGT
>NW_013861429.1:0-583 GCF_000517525.1 Limulus polyphemus
TGTGTATGATTACACCTAAGAACAAAACCTGGGTGTTGTACAATACTAGTCCCCAGTGTATGATTACACCTAATAACAAAACCTAGATGTTGTACAATATTAGTCCCCAGTGTATGATTACACCTAATAGCAAAACCTAGATGTTGTACAATATTAGTCCCCTGTGTATGATTCCACCTAATAACAAAACCTGGACGTTGTACAATACTAGTTCCCTGTGTATGATTACACCTAATAACAAAACCTGGATATTGTACAATATTAGTCCCCTGTGTATGATTACAATTAATAACAAAACCTGGATGTTGTACAATATTAGTCCACTGTGTATGATTACAACAACATCAGGTTTTGTTATTAGGACAATCCTGGATGTAGTACAATATTAGTCCCGAGTGTATGATTATACCTAATAACAAAACCTGGATGTTGTACAATATTAGTCCCCAGTGTGTATGATCATACCTAATAACAAAACCTGGATGTTGTACAATATTATGAGTGTGTATGATCATACTTAATATGGCTCCAACCATATATTTCAAGTGCTGTAATGGAGGGTAAGAAGAACAATATTAGTCCC
>NW_013861430.1:0-338 GCF_000517525.1 Limulus polyphemus
TTGAACTCCCTGGAGAAGATTACAACAGAAAATAAAAATAAAGAAAGCACTACAACCATATACCTCCCATTCCCGAAAAATGTCAGTGAAAAACTCAAACAAAAAGCTAAGAAATTCAACATATTTTATTTAGTGGAACTTAGTGTTTTGTAAGATTTCCACTGGACGTCTGTTTTTATTTGTGTACCAGCTTAACATTGAATATTATTTATGATTTTAAGATCCGTTCTATTAAAGAACAAACAAACCAATCAACAAAAGAACAGAAAAACGTCATTTATGAAATTCGGTGTTCCTGCAACAAAACATATTAGAGAAACGGGGAGAAGATTCGTGAA
>NW_013861431.1:0-337 GCF_000517525.1 Limulus polyphemus
TAATGGGTTGCATCATAACTGCCACGACACCTCATGCTTTAAAATGGACTTATTTACCTGCTCTAACATCTTTGTTTTCTAGTAACTTAAAGGCACTCAAGCAACCCATTTCATTCAAAAGAGAGAGAGAGAGTAGACATGGAAATTCTGACGTCTTTGTCACATGTAGTTTGTTACATTCGTAACTTATAAACTAAGGTTGTACAAGAACCCTTCTCTCCCCCTGCATTGAAACACTTCATGATTTAATAAAAATAGCTTCAAAAATATGTGCTTATAAATTAAGGTAGTACGAGAACCCTTCTCTCCTTTGCATTGAAACACTTCAGGATTTAAT
>NW_013861432.1:0-336 GCF_000517525.1 Limulus polyphemus
GTGCAAGGTTGTGGGGACCAGTGTGGGTAACTATCGAGCTCATAGGCATGAAGGACAGACACAAAGTATACTTGGCTGACAATGAAGACGAATGCATATTAGGATTGGACTATCTACTACCGAGGAAGTGTGTAGTTAACTTCGATAAAATGACGATTGGAAGCAACAAAGGCCAGACTCCAGTAAGTGTTGCTACATCCGTTGATCTGCATGTCACAGCAATTAAATCAAGTACAATACCCCTATGTCGGAGAAGATAATTTGGGGAAGGAAGCCCAATGCTTGTAGAAGCAGTGGAAGACCCATCCAGGCCAGTAGATTTGAAGATTGGAAGGT
>NW_013861433.1:0-579 GCF_000517525.1 Limulus polyphemus
TTTTTCACGGAATATAATATTTTTCGTTGATGTTAATATGTCTCAATTTTGAGATTTAATACGAAATAAGCACTATCAGATATTTTACTATTAATTTTGCGTCAAAACAGGACATTTTTCCATTTTCCAAAAAAATTCATATTTTCACCGAAAAGCCTAGGCTATAGCCCATGTTTTTTCACAAATTTTGAAAAAAATTGATTTTCCTCATATTTCAATACAAAGATGCCCTTGATGTAAGACTTTCAAAGTGGGTACTCTTTCATCAAAATTCCCAATAGTTATTTTATAATCTCATATGAAAATTTCGGCTAGCTTCGATTTTACTGGTTTTTTTTTCTTGTCTTCACTTATATTGTAAACAACGAATAGCTTTAAAAATATGATTATTCAAACAAATTCCCAACATCTAAAAGGCCATGACGTCATCTTAGAAAATAAACTCCACCTTTTCGATTCTTTTTACCCTGGGTTATGGAATGATCAATTTTTTTTTAGTTTTCACGGATCATAATATTTTTCGTTAATGCTAAAATGTCTCAGTTTTGAGATTTACTACGAAATAAGCACTATCATATA
>NW_013861434.1:0-337 GCF_000517525.1 Limulus polyphemus
CTACAATTTGATACCAAACTTATTGACATAAATTCATAAAATAGTAGTATAATAAAATTTTGAATGTGAGTCAACAAACACAATATGGCCTTTGACCTGTGACACAAGTGGAGAAGGTTAAAAAAGATGACCATCACATAAATACCACAGGACGAAGAGGACAGGAAACACCCAATGACACATACCATCACATAAATACTACATGATGAATAGAGGACAGGAAACACCCAATGACACATAAATACTATAGGATGAAGAGGACAGGAAACACCCAATGACACATACTGTCACATAAATACTATAGGATGAAGAGGACAGGAAACACCCAATGACACAT
>NW_013861435.1:0-337 GCF_000517525.1 Limulus polyphemus
TAAAAATAAGAAGGTCTTATCTTTTCTACTTGCTAAGATATTGCTCATATAATAAATCAAACATAGTGGCACCCCGCCCACCTCTTTTCATTTTTTGGAAACACTCTCTTATATGCACTTACTTCTATATATATATGACATGAATAACCAATCAAAAGCTCAGAATATCCCCCTAGTGGTTTTCTCAGCCTTTTTAATGTTCCTTCTGCCATTTCTTTCTTTTGAACGAAGATTTCAATGAGGTGGGTTGTGTCTTTAGTCTGCTCGAAATTTCTTATTTTTTTAGGAGTAGAATATATCTTAGTTACTAAGCTTGATGAATTATAATTGAATTCTA
>NW_013861436.1:0-417 GCF_000517525.1 Limulus polyphemus
TCAGTCATATACATTCAGCTAAATGACATTAGTACAGATTAGACGTAAATAAGATGGAAACACTGCTATGATTATTGACCAATGGATTACAAATGGCGTAAGCAAGAAAAGGGAGCTAACTATATGATGTCCAAATAATAATTCACAGTAAAAGGGAAGTAACTGATAATGTATATTCCTCTATTTGTTTGAAGTTTAAATGTGAATTATTAACGTCATTCTTGTGTTTGTTTGAAGTTTAAATGTGAATTATTAACTTCATGCTTGCGTTTGTTTGATGTTTCAATGTGAATTATTAACTTCATGCTTGTCTTTGTTTGAAGTTTAAATGTGAATTGTTTAACGTCATGCTTGTCTTTGTTTGAAGTTTAAATGTGAATTATTAACTTCATGCTTGTGTTTGTTTGAAGTTTCAAT
>NW_013861437.1:0-336 GCF_000517525.1 Limulus polyphemus
ATACGCTTTCAGAAAAGCCAATAAAAGATAACATAAAACGACCACAAAAGTCGCAAAAATGATAATAGAAGGCTTGAATTTTGCATGTAAATAAGCAAATATGCAACGAACGTTATTGAAAAAACTTCGAGAAGATCCGTCCAAATGGAACGACGTACTGGTACAAAACGCAAAATCTTCCATAACTCCTTTAAAACAAACAGTAGGAAGGTAAAACTCTGCCTATTACTACGCAACGTTAAAGTGTACCTACATACCAAATTTGGTGAAAAATCATCAATTTAGGACCCTCCGGTAACAAGAAATCGAGAAACAATCAGTAACCAAAAGCTTCAC
>NW_013861438.1:0-338 GCF_000517525.1 Limulus polyphemus
ATGTTATTAGGAACTCTGTAACCAACAAAGTCGGTATTTTGGTTTAGGTTTGATTTTGTAATTCGTATGTTATTAGGAACTCTGTAACCAACAAAGTCGGTATTTTGGTTTAGGTTTGATTTTGTAATTCGTATGTTATTAGGAACTCTGTAACCAACTTGTTTGTCAGTTAAAACATATCATATGTAACATATCAGCTTACCAGTGAAACATACCATATGTAACATATCAGCTTACTACTGAAACATATCATATGTAACATATCAGCTTACTACTGAAACATATCATATGTAACATATCAGCTTACTACTGAAACATATCATATGTAACATATCAGC
>NW_013861439.1:0-220 GCF_000517525.1 Limulus polyphemus
TCCCTCCTAATGGAACGAAGTACTGGTACAAAACGCAAAACCTTCCATAACTCTTTTAAAACAAACAGTAGGAATGTAAAACTCTGCATATTACTAGGCAACGTTAAAGTGTACGTACATACCAAACTTGGTGAAGAATCATCAATTTAGGACCCTCTGGTAACAAGAAATCGAAAAACAATCAGTAACCAAAAGCTTCCCTGCAGTACACATACGCTTT
>NW_013861440.1:0-338 GCF_000517525.1 Limulus polyphemus
TTAGACCACGAAGGAGTACCAGAAGCTGTACAGAAGCTCTGTGGTGTGACAGGACATTATACAAGGTTGTGGGGATCACTGTGGGTAACTATCAAGTTCATGGGCATGAAGAACAGACAGAACGTATACTTGGCTGACATTGAAGACCAATGCATATTAGGATTGGACTATCTACTACCGAGGAAGTGTGAAGTTAACTTCAATAAAATTATGATTGGAAACAACAAAGGCCAGATTCCAGTAAGTGTTGCTACATCCGTTAATCTGCATGTCACAGCACTTAAATCAACTACAACTATGTCAGAGAAAATAATTTGGGGTAGGATAATAGAACATTC
>NW_013861441.1:0-337 GCF_000517525.1 Limulus polyphemus
TTAGAGGAAGGATAGTTGGTTTAGCAGATGGTGGAATAAGTCAGCGTCAAATTTCGCAGGATTTGGGAATCCCACTTTCGACAGTCAACAGAATCATCGTGCAGTTCAGGAAACATGGCAAGGAAACAACTGAGCAGCGTCCGGGTCGTCCTGGTCCATCGGAGAGGACAAAAGGGGCTGTCAAGAGGAACATTGAAATGGATCCCAGATTAACAACTGCAGATGTGGCCAAAGTTGGTGGGATAAGCCCGAAATCTGTTCAACAGATTCTCCACAGATTGAGTTATCATTGCAGAGCAGCTAGACGGAAGCCCTTATTAAGACCTGCCAACATAGT
>NW_013861442.1:0-575 GCF_000517525.1 Limulus polyphemus
GTGTGGTGTCATGAGCGGAATTCCAGGGGATGTAGAGACCAGTGTGTGTGTTTTTGTGGTGAATTTTTGTTTTAAACTCAGTGTCAGATCTAATAATTTTGCGGTTAAGAAAGGATAACTGTTTATTGTTTTCATGTTCTATGGTAAATCTGATGCTGTGATGAATGGAATTTATGTGTTTAAAGAAAGTTAGTATGTGTTCTGTAGAGTTGAAATCAGCAAAAGTGTCATCGACATATCTGTACCAGTATAGTGGGGGATGAAGCGCAGAATGTATGGCTTGTGTTTCGATTTTGGTCATGAATATATTGGCAAGAACGGGCGAAACAGGATTGCCCCGACTAAAACCAACTTCATTTTCAACAACGAACATTTCCTTCAAATAGATGGTTTAAGTATTTCGTAAATTCTAAGAGAGAAGCAAAACGTGTGCTGGGGGTGTGCATTAACTTGTTGGGGTCATTAATCTAGAGGTTGAGTGTGATATTGCAAGCTTTATTGGCGAGGACTTCTGTGAAGAGTGACACGACATCAAAATAGCCATTGAGGGGATTCGAATTTAGTTGTTCGCGTGC
>NW_013861443.1:0-338 GCF_000517525.1 Limulus polyphemus
AATACGGTCTTCCAAAAGTCCAGAGGCTTTGTCATCATATCACTTGCCCACTTCTTTCGTCTGACTATGTTGGCAGATCTTAATAAGGGCTTCCGTCTAGCTGCTCTGCAACGATAACCCAATCTGCGGAGAATTCGTTGAACAGATTTCTGGCTCATCCCACGAACTTTGGCCACTTCTGCAGTCGTTAATCCGGGATCCATTTCGATGCTCCTCTTAACAGCCCTTTTTGTCCTCTCCGATGGACCAGGACGATCCGGACGCTGCTCAGTTGTTTCCTTGCCGTGCTTCCTGAACTGCACGATGATTCTGTTGACTGTCGAAAGCGGGAGTCCCAG
>NW_013861444.1:0-338 GCF_000517525.1 Limulus polyphemus
CGACAACCTAGCAAAAAAAACAGCACTATATAAAAACAGTAATCAGTCCATGTTTTAACCTCATAATTTTCTGCTCAATATATTGGAAAACATAACTTATTTTCCACCCCTTTCTCGTTCTGGTGTCCAGTACTTTTCCAACTGGATATGGTGTAAGTTTGGTCATCATATCCCCAATGTTTAGTACATCATTTATCTATTTTTGTTTGTCTTAGAGCTAAAGCGCATTGGTCTATTTTCTGTGACCACCGTGGGAATCGAACCCCGGATTTAAGTATTGTAAGTTCCTAACCTTACCGCTGACTCATTAGAAGACAGGCTCAGGTTTTGCATCACCT
>NW_013861445.1:0-337 GCF_000517525.1 Limulus polyphemus
TCGGATCAGGTTTTGTTTTTTTACGGGGGAAAAGGCTAAGTATTTGGAATGGTAAAATATCCTGAGCAAATTACTGAGAATTCAAGAGTTGAACGTTCCTCATGTGTATTGTTAAAGGTAACGGGTTTATATGTTGTTGTTATGCACAAAGCTATCTGTGTTCTGCCCACCATGGAAGCCTGATTTTTAGCGTAGTAAACCTTCAGAATTGCCGCTGAGCCACTGGGGTGGCAGGTAAAGAAATACTCAATAGTATATAATATTGATTACGTAATTATAAAAGAACCACATAAATTCCAAAAATAATTTTGAACTAATTATGAAAAATAAACACAAC
>NW_013861446.1:0-337 GCF_000517525.1 Limulus polyphemus
AGTCACAGTAGTATACAAGGATAAACAATAACTTGGTGAGAGGAGTAGACAAAGACAAACATTACCCTAGTCACAGTAGTATACAAGGATAAACAATAACTTGGTGAGAGTAGTAGACAAAGACAAGCATTACCTTAGCCAGAGTAGTAAACAAGGCCAAAAAATGCCCTGGTCAGAGTTCTAAACAATGATAAACAATACCTTGGTGAGAGTAGTAGACAAAGACAAGCATTACCTTAGTCACAGTAGTATACAAGGATAAACAATAACTTGGTGAGAGGAGTAGACAAGACAAGCATTACCTTAGTCACAGTAGTATACAAGGATAAACAATAAC
>NW_013861447.1:0-338 GCF_000517525.1 Limulus polyphemus
TTTGGTGTATAGGACGCAAGCAGATTTTGACATCAAATTTTGGGGTAAAAAAGTGCGTCTTATACACCGAAAAATACGGTAAATCACATGCTTTCAATATCTTTTTTAATTCCAATAGAAAGTTTATAAATGAACAGTGTTTTACAAAATTATGCAATTGAATTGGATATTTTAACGCATTACTGAAATACTGGTAATAAACAATTCAAAAAAAATAAATAAAAAAGACTATATCACTTTTATAATTAACATTTAACCAAATGAATGAAAAACTAAGTTAGAGTTTAAATTACCAATGTGTTATTCACTGAATACAAACAATAAGTAAGGTTCATTAA
>NW_013861448.1:0-498 GCF_000517525.1 Limulus polyphemus
AGAGGAAATACATAGGAAACAAATAGAAAATAAGATAAAATATTCGAAGTATAATGAATTTCAGACATTTGAAAGGAAGGACGAAAACATTATATCTTAATCGGTTGAAATTTATATTAAAAAAGATCTAATAAGGATAGCGAAATGAAGATGTGGAAATTAAATCAAAGCAAATAAATACTAGTTGAATGAAAAAGATAAAATATGTGATTTATGTCACGATAATCTCAAACGATTAAGCATTTGATAATAGACTGTAAAGGGTGAAATATGGCAAAATTCAGAAGGTGAAATATGGCAAAGTTTAGAAGGTGAAATATAGCAAAGTTTAGAAGGTCAAGGTGAAATATGGCAAACTTTAGAAGGTGAAATATGGCAAACTTTAGAAGGTGAAATATGGCAAAGTTTAGAAGGTGAAATATGGCAAAGTTTAGAAGGTCGTTTAGAAGGTGAAATATGGCAAAGTTTAGAAGGTGAAATATAGCAAAGTTTAGAAGG
>NW_013861449.1:0-336 GCF_000517525.1 Limulus polyphemus
ACAATAAGAATATCCTATTTTTTTCTATTCCCTGAGATATTGCTACATTTAGTGAATCTAACACAATGGCCTCACCCACCTCTTTCCATTTTTGGAAATACTTGCTTATATAAACCTGCTTCTGTCTATAACGTGTGAATAACCAATCAAGAGCTCTAATCCTCTATGAAGTATTTATGTGGGAAACCCTTTCTTTCTTTCTATGGTACATTCCAAGTGGTAAGGTGAGACATTATTGAGCTTGAAAAATCATATTTTTTTAGACCCAAATACAGCTTAGTTACTAAGCCTAATTACTAAGCCTAATAAATTATTGTGGAATTCTGTGGTATTGAT
>NW_013861450.1:0-707 GCF_000517525.1 Limulus polyphemus
ATCAACCGTGTATTTATATTGTAAAAACTAAGAAGTAAGAATCCAACCTGTTATTAACCGTGTATTTATATTTAAAAACTAAGAAGTAAGAATCCAACCTGTTATCAACCGTGTACTTATATTGTAAAAACTAAGAAGTAATAATCCAACCTGTTATCAACCGTGTATTTATATTGTAAAAACTAAGAAGTAAGAATCCAACCTGTTATCAACCGTGTATTTATATTGTAAAAACTAAGAAGTAAGAATCCAACCTGTTATCAACCGTGTATTTATATTGTAAAAAACTAAGAAGTAAGAATCCAACCTGTTATCAACCGTGTACTCATATTGTAAAAACTAAGAAGTAAGAATCCAACCTGTTATCAACCGTGTATTTATACTGTAAAAACGAAAAAGTAAGAGTCCAAGCAGATGTTATTTCGTTAAAAAAACAAGTGTTAAAAATGTTACCAAATGTATTGTATATATATATATATATAGCTAAACAGATGAAGAAATAACAATGCGACCAATTATTACACTTAGTTTTAACAATACGACCAGTTATTAGACTTAAGCTTTACCTATTTTGAACTATATACATAACAATACGACCAGTTATTAGACTTAAGCTTCACCTATTTTGAACTATATACATAACAATACGACCAGTTATTAGACTTAAGCTTCACCTATTTTGAACTATATACATAACAATACGACCT
>NW_013861451.1:0-242 GCF_000517525.1 Limulus polyphemus
ATGAACACCTAGGTGTAACTCTAGTTACAGTATTTATAACCACCATACTCATCTGTAGCCTTACTTGGTACAACTAATCCATAAACACCTAGGTGTATCTCTAGTTACCGAATATATAACCACCATAACTCATCTTTAGCCTTACTTGGTACAACTACTCCAGGAACACTTAGGTTTAACTCAAGTTACCGAATTTATAACCCCATACTCATCTTTAGCGTTATTTGGTACAGCCACTCCAC
>NW_013861452.1:0-450 GCF_000517525.1 Limulus polyphemus
TAAAAATCACACCATTGAACTAGTACTATTACTTACACTACTAAAAATCACACCATTGAACTAGTACTATTACTCACTTTACTAAAAATCACCCCATTGAACTAGTACTATTACTCACTTTACTAAAAATCACACCATTGAACTAGTACTAATTACTTACACTAATAAAAATCACACCATTGAACTAGTACTATTACTCAATTTACTAAAAATCACCCATTGAACTAGTACTATTACTCACTTTACTAAAAATCACACCATTGAACTAGTGCTATTTCTTACACTATTAAAAATCACCCCATTGAGCTAGTACTATTACTCACTTTACTAAATATCACCCATTGAACTAGTACTATTACTCACTTTACTAAAAATCACACCATTGAACTAGTACTATTACTCACTTTACTAAAAATCACACCATTGAACTAGTACTATTACTCACTTTAC
>NW_013861453.1:0-338 GCF_000517525.1 Limulus polyphemus
GAGAATTAAAAGTGCTGAATTGAAATTTGTGTCTAGACAGCAATGAACATTTGATAAAATATTATTATTAAGGCAATTAGGATATTATTTCACGAACTACTGATCATATTTTCCCTCACATTTTAGAAGTGCTCTTTTCATAATTAATGATACATAGAGTAATCATATTTACACACACATTCACATTATATTGTACGCACCTTCTCTCATCATCTTCTTCACATGCACATGATGCTATCTCTAGTATAATTCGACTATCACCATCTTCTTCACATGCACATGATGCTATCTCTAGTATAATTCGACTATCACCATCTTCTTCACATGCACATGATGCT
>NW_013861454.1:0-339 GCF_000517525.1 Limulus polyphemus
CAAAGTTTATTAAAGTTTATGAAATTTTATAGCTTTTATGCTAAAACAAAAAATGATGTGTTATCAAGCTTCTGATTAGATATTATTGTAAACTATTTACACCAGATATAATAAAAAGCTGTCTTGATTTGTTCAGCTTTTTTGATAGTTGTATGATTCAAAGGCGTACAGAAAAAACACTGCTCCCAAAATCTGTCTTTACAAAATACCTTAAAATGATTAGGGGAGTCATCTCTTCTGGAAAATCAAATCATATTTTTTTTAAGGAGTGTTGATCATAGTTTGAAAACCTATCCTACTTCTCTCAGACTATTGTAGCTCTAGCAATTATTTCCTAAT
>NW_013861455.1:0-338 GCF_000517525.1 Limulus polyphemus
CCATACATTTCTGCCAGGAGCTCAAATTGTGCTTTATATGCTTCCCACAGTGCATTCCCATCGAATTCCTGTGGCTTCATTCGTACTAGATCACCCCTATTGCTGACACTCATGTCTGGGATGTGACATCTGGCAGGACTGAAGATGTCTGCATTAGGGTTTAGCTGCGGGGTCTGGAAGGGGCTTCCTGTTGTTTGGGGCTGATTAGGCCCATGGCTAATATGTCCTTCCTGTGTAAAAGACAATAAATCGTCCTTTAATGTATTTAATTCACTTTGAAATTTACTCATCTTTTCCATTTGTGTATGCTGGCTTTCTCTCAACTGCTGGAGACTTTC
>NW_013861456.1:0-338 GCF_000517525.1 Limulus polyphemus
TGTCCCAGTGTCCAATTGTACTTTTCTACCATCCCATTGGACTGTGGGTGAAGTGGCGTTGTCCTGGTCTTTCAGATGCCAAACAACTTTCAGCATTCTTGGAACACAGCTGATTCGATGTTACAGCCTTGATCTGAATGCAGTTCATATGGCATACCAAATCTGAAGAAGAAATCAATAATAGCCAAAGCTACAGTTGTAGCTTCCTGATTTGGTATTGCATATGCCTCAGGCCACTTGGTGAAAAAAAATCCATCACCACACAAATGTAGCTGTTTCCAGTACGAGTTTGGGGCAAACGACCAGCAATGTCAACGGCTACTCTTTCCATTGGTGCG
>NW_013861457.1:0-337 GCF_000517525.1 Limulus polyphemus
TCCTTTCTTAACCTCAACACTATTAGATCGGACACACAGTTTAAAACCAATATTCGCTGTAAGAACACACGCACTGGCCTCTACATCCCTGGAATTCCGCTCATGACACCACACAGAAAATCAATACACTTAAAAACCTCATAAAGACAGCCACAAGACTCTGTTCAACGGACTACATAGATGTAGAAATCAACCACATAAAGCATTCCTTCGTTCACACCAATAAATTCCCACCAGCTATTGTTGAAAAACTCTCCAACATTCCCCACAACAAAATTAACACTAACAAATCCAACAACAGTACATTACACTGCAGTTTACCTTTTTGTTCTTGAAA
>NW_013861458.1:0-570 GCF_000517525.1 Limulus polyphemus
AACCATGGACCTGATGAAGTATGTATATAAATAACCATGGACCTGATAAAGTATGTATATAAATAACCATGGACCTGATGATTGTACAAAGTTCATAATTGTCAACTCTGTTCATGTATGTATAGTTTATTTGTAACATTTTATTCTTTAACATCAGGAATGTTTTATAATGTGTTAATGGATGCAGACTAAAATCACCTTCATTTACTTCCTTTAGATCGTGATGGTCATCACATAGATTTCAATAAAATTGACATTTTTTGTCCACATTTTGCTTTGATTCAATGCTACAACATCTAAACAAGTAAAGAAAAAACTTCAGAAAAGGAAGTTAATGTATGGATGGCAAATATCAATACTTCAAACACACTGCCAACAAGATAGTAGGGATGGCATTTACATCAATCGTTCATAATAGCACAGGCACACAGTGTAGTAGAATGTCAACAAAAATAGTATAAATTAAACTCAGTTGTGATTGAATAGTTATATATATTGCTATATGTTAATTCTTGCCTGTGTTATTATGTAGGGATGATGTAAACGACATCCCTACTATCTTGTTTCATT
>NW_013861459.1:0-488 GCF_000517525.1 Limulus polyphemus
CCCTTATTTTGAAGACAAAAGTTTGGGAAAAAAGCTACAATTGCATTTGAAAGATTTTAATTCAACAAAAATTCAATTTGATACTGTAAAAATGAGTATATATTGTTCTAAACACAAAAGAGCTCAAAACATCAAGAACCTTATTCTGCTCCACATTAAAGAGGGATCGTCGTGTATTACTATAATTACTATAATTTATTTTTTCATTATTTAGGGATCATTATAAATAGTTATGTTTTTAAAAGAAAAAACTACTGTTGTTAAACATAACACATTCAATTGAACTAAACTATGCAAGCCTATTCAAATATATTTAGACATGGCTTGTGTATATCGTATTATATATACATATATATTGTTGCATCAGCGAGTCACATGACTAGTGTGACGCCACGTTTCTAGAACTATCCTGTACCTTGGCGAATACTCTAGCGTTTACTAGATATAGGGTAGTCTGGTATATAAAAGAGAGTGACAACGTGACGGAG
>NW_013861460.1:0-338 GCF_000517525.1 Limulus polyphemus
CATATTCGACACATTTAGTAACCATAATTGTTTATTGGTAGGTTTGGCCAATCATAGATCTTACATTGGTACGTACATATTCGACACATTCAGTAACCATAATTGTTTATTGGTAGGTTTGGCCAATCATAGATCTTACATTGGTACGAACATATTCCACACATTTAGTACCATAATTGTTTATTGGTAGGTTTGGCCAATCATAGATCTTACATTGGTACGTACATATTCGATACATTTAGTAACCATAATTGTTTGTCGTACATATTCGACACATTCAGTAACCATAATTATTTATTGGTAGGTTTGGCCAATCATAGATCTTACATTGGTACGAA
>NW_013861461.1:0-338 GCF_000517525.1 Limulus polyphemus
CAATAATTATTCATGCCTAGTAGATTTAAATCACACGTACAAAGAAATTAGATACGTAGCGTTATTGTTTTAAATTCTAAGAACCAATGCGTGAAAACAAAATATAATGTTATAATATGTCAGCCACACTACATTTGCTATATCCAGTGCCGCCGAAGCTTTCCGTACAATACCAGGACCTTCATCTCAAGAAGCTGTAATCTGAATATCAACATCTTCATCTCAAGAAGCTGTAATCTGATTATCAACACCTTCATCTCAAGAAGCTGTAATCTGATTATCAACACCTTAATCTCAAGAAGCTGTAATCTGAATATCAACATCTTCATCTCAAGAAG
>NW_013861462.1:0-334 GCF_000517525.1 Limulus polyphemus
TACTGTGTACTGTCAATAAGAAGACACAAGATTTAACGATACTGTGTACTGTCAATAAGAAGACACAACATTTAACGATACTGTGTACCTGTCAATAAGAAGACACAATATTCAACGATAATGTGTACTGTCAGTAAGAAAACACAAGATTTAACAATAATGTGTACCTGTCAATAAGAAGACACAAGATTTCACGATATTGTGTACTTTCAATTAGAAGACACAAGATATAACAATACTATGTACTGTCAATAAGAAGACACAAGATTTTACGATACTGTGTACTGTCAGTAAGAAAACACAAGATTTAACAATAATGTGTACTGTCAATAAC
>NW_013861463.1:0-338 GCF_000517525.1 Limulus polyphemus
ACTTAATATAAACAAACGTTGATATTAAAATAAATATATAATAATAAATTCGTTACAATATTTATTACTTCTTGATGTAGAATATAATTATCTGTAGAAACAAAATTCAAGATTAATATTGATTTAATGTATCAAATGTACCAAATTCAGACAGTAGAAATCTTGACCACATCTTTACTGTGAAATAACTGCTTTGAACAAGAAGTGACGCAACTTCTTTGCCACCTCTGCCAAGATTCTCGACTCGACTGCTACACATTTTTACACACTATATAATTGAAGTGCTCTGAAACAATACTAACAAATAATTTACATATGCACACAAACACATGCATATA
>NW_013861464.1:0-407 GCF_000517525.1 Limulus polyphemus
AATAATCCATCACCACAGAAATGTACCTGTTTCCAGCACGAGTTTGGGGCAATGGACCAGCAATGTCAATGGCTACTCTTTCCATAGGTGCGCCAACTTGATATAACTTCATTGGAGCATGTCCCTTATGCTTGGATCCTCTTTTAGCACAACATGTACTGCAGGTCCGGCACCATTCTTCCACATCTTGCCTCATACCTATCCAGTAAAATATCTGCCGTAGGTGACTCAATGTCTTCTTAACTTCAAAATGTCCAAATCTGCTAAGTTGTAGTTTGATTTGCCACTTCTCGTTTCCATCTTCTTTTTTTTAGTTTTATTTTATATTTTCCACCCCACCCTCTTTGACACCAATTTGTTACGTATCTGCTTGTTAATTTGTTTCCGGTAGAAACTCTCACCGAGGA
>NW_013861465.1:0-340 GCF_000517525.1 Limulus polyphemus
GAAACGTGTTTTTCTAAAGTCATGAATATAAGTATTATAATAAATAGTTACAATTATATTATTGTTTTGTATTGAGACAACATCAAATACTGACCCACTCTTTCAATTCTCTTCACTTTGGTGGTTCCTTCAGTCTGCAGCATATTGTCCATTTGGTTCCTAGGTTAAGTTGCATTCTTTCCATTCTCTTTCTCTGCCGTCCTTCTTCAGTTATTGTGCTCTAGAAGTATTGTCATAAGCCAGTTCACAACCAAAATGAATAGGAAGGGAGACAAAATACAGTCTTGATTCACCTCACCATTCACATTGTAGCTGTCTACAAACTGGTTGTCACAAATCG
>NW_013861466.1:0-337 GCF_000517525.1 Limulus polyphemus
GTCAGACTGTACCATGTAGAGACTTAATAAATAAAGATACTGTATTGACGTGAGACTGTAGCATGTAGGGATTTAAGAGAATAAAGATACTGTATTGACGTGAGACTGTAGCATGTAGGGACTTAATAGAATAAAGGTACTGTATTGACGTGAGACTGTAGCATGTAGGGACTTAGTAGAATAAAGGTACTGTATTGACGTGAGACTGTACCATGTAGGGACTTAAGTGAATACAGATACTGTATTGACGTGAGACTGTAGTATGTAGGGATTTAAGTGAATAAAGGTACTGTATTGACGTGAGACTGTAGTATGTAGGGATATAATAGAATAAAGA
>NW_013861467.1:0-338 GCF_000517525.1 Limulus polyphemus
ACTGGTACTGTCAATAAGAAGACACAAGATTTAACTATACTGTGTATTGTCAATAAGAAGACACAAGATTTAACGATACTGTGTACTGTCAATAAGAAAACACAAGATTTAACGATACTTGTACTGTCAATAAGAAGACACAAGATTTAACAACACTGTGTACTGTCAATAAAAAGACACAAAATTTAACGATACTGTGTACTGTCATTAAGAAGACACAAGATTTAACTATACTGTGTATTGTCAATAAGAAGACAAAATATTTAACAATACTGTGTACTATCAATAAGAAGACACAAGATTTAACAATACTGTGTACTGTCAATAAGAAGACACAA
>NW_013861468.1:0-397 GCF_000517525.1 Limulus polyphemus
TTTTTCTATTAATTTTGCGTCAGAAAAAGCCCTTTATTTCTTTTTCCAAAAATATTCAGATTTTCACCGAAAAGCCAAGGCTATAGCCCATGATTTTACCCAAATTTTGAAAAAAAATATTTTTCCTCATATTTGAATACAAAGATGCCCTTGATGTAAGACTTTCAGAATGGATATCCTTTCACGAAAATTCCCAGTACTTACTATACAATCTGTTATGAAAATTTCGGCTAGCCTCGACTTTACTGGTTTTTTTGTCTCAGTTATATTGTAAGCAAAGAATAGTTTGGAAATGAGATTATTCAAACGAAATACGAACATCAAAAAGGCAATGATGTCTTCTTATAAACTAAACTTCACCTTTTGTATTGTTTTTACTCTGAGATAGCTAAAGTTC
>NW_013861469.1:0-338 GCF_000517525.1 Limulus polyphemus
ATGAGTTTCACTTCCACATATTTCTTCACATTCTTCTTTGGTTTTGAAATTATTTTTGTTCCCTTCGCAGCCTCCGTAGATAAATACTTCACATCGCTTATCTTCCGAATTGTAGTAATAGTTTCTGGAAGCGGCTCTACATGGGCCCGAGTCACTTGGAAGATGACAGAAATTATCTGGCTCTAAATGCCTACCGGCTTTTCTACCTGTCAGAACTGTAGAATATTATCGATTAGATACTACACATGTTTTAAACATCCAAAAAGTGGATGACACTTACTGTTACCTAGTATATCACTCTTTTGCTCGTTATAAAATGTTTAGAACGATATCTATTT
>NW_013861470.1:0-338 GCF_000517525.1 Limulus polyphemus
GGGTCGCGGATTTGAATCCCCGTCACACCAAACATGCTCGTCCTTTCAAAGAGGGAAGGCTGTCAAGTGGGTTGCATCCTTGATGTAAGAAACAGCTTTAGAAACGATGGCAGAGCAAGATCTGCCATCGACTCAACGGTCCGCAAGGACTATGAGAAATAAAAAAAAAAGAAATAATTAAATGATTACAGAACTTTTATTCCTTAATCAACAGTATGAATTTAATGCATTTGATACTGAATTGCACATATTTTGATTTTATATGTGTTTAACTATACAAGTGTGTGTGTGTATTTATAGTGCTTTGTAGTCTCAGCAGTATGGAAATTAGATCTCTT
>NW_013861471.1:0-338 GCF_000517525.1 Limulus polyphemus
TTTAGTAGGGTTACTGGTGTAATCTACCTAGTCTGATGTGGCTACTGATTACCCTGCTGTACCTTACTAACCTAATTTAATAGGGTTACTGGTGTAATCTACCTAGTCTGATGTAGCTACTGATTACTTTGCTGTACCTTACTAACCTAATTTAGTAGGATTACTGGTGTAATCTACCTAGTCTGATGTAGCTACTGATTACCCTGCTGTACCTTACTAACCTAATTTAGTAGGGTTACTGGTGTAATCTACCTAGTCTGATGTAGCTACTGATTACCATGCTGTACTTTAGTAATCTAATTTAGTAGGGTTACTGGTGTAATCTACCTAGTCTGATG
>NW_013861472.1:0-566 GCF_000517525.1 Limulus polyphemus
GGTACGTACCCGTACTTATTATACAGTACTTTATACTTATTATATGGTACTTTATGATGAGGTACGTACCCCTACTTATTATACAGTACTTTATATTTATTATATGGTACTTTATGATGAGGTACGTACCCCTACTTATTATACAGTACTTTATGATGAGATACACACCCCTACTTATTATATGGTACTTTATGATGATATACGTACCCCTACTTATTATACGGTACTTTATGATGAGATACGTACCCCTACTTATTATACGGTACTTTATGATGAGATACGCACCCCTACTTATTATACAGTACTTTATACTTATTATATGGTATTTTATGATGAGGTACGTACCCCTACTTATTATACAGTACTTTATGATGAGATACGTACCCCTACTTATTATACGGTACTTTATGATGAGATACGCACCCCTACTTATTATACAGTACTTTATACTTATTATATGGTACTTTATGATGAGGTACGTACCCGTACTTATTATACAGTACTTTATACTTATTATATGGTACTTTATGATGAGGTACGTACCCCTACTTATTATACAGTACTTT
>NW_013861473.1:0-338 GCF_000517525.1 Limulus polyphemus
AAATTAAAGACTTACAACATCCCCTGCCAGTACCAGGTTAGATACAACAAGTGATTAAAGACTTACAATTACACCTGCCAATTCTATGTTAAATACAACTAGAGATTCAAGACTTACAACATCCCCTGCCAGTACCAGGTTAGATACAACAAGATATTAAAGACTTACAACAACCCCCGAAAGTACTAAGTTATATACAACAACAGATTAATTACTTATAAAAAGCCCTGCAAATTCTATGATAAGAACAATAGATTAAAAACTTAAGAATAACGCCTGCCAGTAACAGGTTAGTTACAACGTCTTATTAAAGACTTACAACAACCCCTGCAAGTACT
>NW_013861474.1:0-338 GCF_000517525.1 Limulus polyphemus
TCGATGTAAGACTTTCAAAATGGATATCCTTTCATCAAAATTCCCAATAGTTATATTATAATCTGCTTTCAAAATTTCTGTTAGCATCGATTTTACTGTTTTTTTTGTTTTCAGTTATATTGTAAAAAACAACAGCTTTAAAAATAAGATTATTCAAACAAAATCCCCATATGTAAAAGGCTATGACGTCTTCCTATGAAATAAACTTTTCCTTTTGAACTGTTTTTAACCTGGGATATCTAAAGTTTCTTATTTTAGTTTCCCACTGAACATAGTCTTTTCGTTAATGTTATATTCTCTGAATTTTAAGTTTTCCAACGAAATATTCACTATGAGAT
>NW_013861475.1:0-355 GCF_000517525.1 Limulus polyphemus
TAGAGATAGATGACGAATCCCAGTAGAAGTCATGAGAGTAAGTGACTAACTTATATTTTAGAGATAGGTGACGAATCCCAGTAGAAGTCATGAGAGTAAGTGGCTAACTTATATTTTAGAGATAAACTGAGTGCACAGTTAAAGTAGAAAACGTTTCAGTTTATATGTTCTACACTGTATACAAATGGTCTATAAACATTTCGTTTCTGCAACATTATTACTCACTGTTGGAGGCTTGTTTTTCAAACAATGTTACCAACCATGGGTTCTGTTGGAGACTTGTTTTTTAAACAATGTTACCAACCCCGTGTTTCTGTTAAAGGCTTGTTTATGAAACGTTGTTACCAACCCCGTG
>NW_013861476.1:0-338 GCF_000517525.1 Limulus polyphemus
TCACCTAAATCCTTATCGAATCTTGTATTGATATGTATTGCTGTTGATCGCTAGGAGGGAATATTTGATGTCCAATATGGCGGCGTTGAATGAAACAGGAAGTCTTGTGATATCACCTAAATCCTTACCAAATCGTGTATTGATATGTATAGCTGTTGATCGCTAGGAAGGAATATTTGATGTCCAATATGGCGGCGTTGAATGAAACAGGAAGTCTTGTGACACCACTTAAATCCTTATCGAATCTTGTATTGATATGTATTGCTGTTGATCGCTAGGAGGGAATATTTGATGTCCAATATGGCGGCGTTGAATGAAACAGGAAGTCTTGTGACATC
>NW_013861477.1:0-338 GCF_000517525.1 Limulus polyphemus
ATCCAGTCTGGTTACAAATAAACTAAGTAAATGAAATATATCTAGCATGTAGTTGTAAGTATCCAGTCTGGTTACAATTAAACTAAGTAAATGAAATATATCTAGCATGTAGTGGTAAGTATGCAGTCTGGTTACAATTAAACTAAGTAAATGAAATATATCTAGCATGTAGTTGTAAGTATCCAGTCTGGTTACAAATAAACTAAGTAAATGAAATATATCTAGCATGTAGTGGTAAGTATGCAGTCTGGTTACAATTAAACTAAGTAAATGAAATATATCTAGCATGTAGTTGTAAGTATCCAGTCTGGTTACAAATAAACTAAGTAAATGAAATA
>NW_013861478.1:0-552 GCF_000517525.1 Limulus polyphemus
AGGGCATCTTTGTATTGAAATATGAAGAAAAACAATTTTTTTCAAAATTTGGGAAAAAACATGGGCTATAGCCTTTGGTTTTTGGTGAATATATGAATTTTTTTGGAAAATTGAAAAAAAGTGTTTTTTTTGACGCAAAATTAATAGAAAAATATCCTATAGTGCTTATTTCGTCGGAATCTAGAAAATTGAGACATTATAGCATTGACGAAAAATATTATATCACTATAAAAGCTAAAAAAAATTGAACTTTCGCTAACCCAGAGTAAAAACAATCCAAAAGGTGGAGTTTATTTGATAAGAAGACGTCATGGCCGTTTATATGTTGGAATTTTGTTTTATAAACAAAGAAGAGCTTTAAGAATATTATCATTCTGTTGTTGTTTTTTTGTCTTCAATTATACGGTTAGTTTCGATTTCAAAAAATATTAATAAGAGATTATGAAATAACTATTGGAAATTTTAATAAAAGAATCTCTATTTTGAAAGTCTTACATGAAGGGCATCTTTGTATTGAAATATGAAGAAAAACAATTTTTTTCAAAATTTGGG
>NW_013861479.1:0-338 GCF_000517525.1 Limulus polyphemus
ACTGGCACGGGTTGTTGAAATTCTTTAATGTGTTGTTGTATCTAATGTGATACTGGCAGGAGTTGTTGTAAGTATTTTATTTGTTTTTGTATCTAACCTTATAGTGTCACGGGTTGTTGAAAGTCTTTAATGTGTTGTTGTATCCAACCTGATACTGACAGGAGTTGTTGTAAATATTTCGTGTGTTGTTTTCTCTAACCTGGTACTAACAGGAGTTGTTATAAGTCTGTATTGTGTTGATGTTTCTAGCTTTGAACGAGCAGGGTTTGTTGTTAGTCTTTAATGTGTTGTTTTATCAAACCTGATACTGGCAGGAGTTGTTGTAAGTATTTTATGTG
>NW_013861480.1:0-337 GCF_000517525.1 Limulus polyphemus
TGTATGTCACTGGTCCTTAGTAGTGACTGGTAACTTAAAGTATGTCACTGGTCCTTAGTTGTGACTGGTAACTTGATGTATGTCACTGGTCCTTAGTTGTGACTGGTAACTTGATGTATGTCACTGTTCCATAGTTGTGACTGGTAACTTGATGTATGTTGCTGGTCCATAGTTGAGACTGGTAACTTGATGTATGTTGCTGGTCCTTAGTTGTGGCTGGTAACTTGATGTATGCTAGTGGTCCTTAGTTGTGACTGGTGACTTGGTGTATGTCACTGGTCCTTAGTTGTGACTGGTAACTTGACGTATGTCACTGGTCCTTAGTTGTGACTGGTGA
>NW_013861481.1:0-554 GCF_000517525.1 Limulus polyphemus
ACAGTTTTGTTGGTATTTTCCGCCAGTATTCTACAGTTTTATGTATATTTACAGTTTTGTTGGTATTTTCGTCAGTATTCCACAGTATTATGTATATGTACAGTTTTGTTGGTATTTTCGTCAGTATTCCACAGTGTTATGTATATTTACAGTTTTGTTGTTATTTTGAGGAAAATACCAAGAAAACTGTAAATATACATAACACTGTGGAATATTGGCGGAAATACCAACAAAACTGTAAATCTACATAAAACTGTGGAATACTGAGGGAAATACCAACAAAACTGTAAATCTACATAACACTGTGGAATACTGAGGAAAATACCAAGAAAACTGTAAATATACATAACACTGTGGAATATTGGCGGAAATGCCAACAAAACTGTAAATCTACATAAAACTGTGGAATACTGAGGAAAATACCAACAAAACTGTAAATATACATAACACTGTGGAATACTGAGAAAATACCAACAAAACTATAAATATACATAACACTGAGGAGTATTACACAGTTTTATGTAGATTTACAGTTTTGTTTGTATTTCCGCCAA
>NW_013861482.1:0-399 GCF_000517525.1 Limulus polyphemus
ATTGCTAGTTAATTCTTATCCACCTATCTTCTAGATAGAGTGATGAATTGTTGGACTTTCAGTCACATGTTAGTTATTTCTTATCCACCTATCTTCTAGATAGTGATGAATTGTTGGACTTTCAGTCATATGTTCAGTTATTTCTTATCCACCTATCTTCTAGATAGAGGAATGAATTGTTGGACTTTCAGTCATATGTTAGTTATTTTTATCCACCCATCTTCTAGATTGAGTGATGAATAGTTGGACTTTCAGCCATATGTTAGTTATTTTTATCCATCTATCTTCTAGAGAGAGTGATGAATTGTTGGACTTTATGTCACATGTTTGTTATTTCTTATCCACCTATCTTCTAGATAGTGATGAATTGTTGGACTTTCAGCCATATGTTCAGTCATA
>NW_013861483.1:0-338 GCF_000517525.1 Limulus polyphemus
CAATAGCCTCCAATATAGCCCTCGAGTAGCTTTGCGCGAAATTCAAAACGCACCAACATCATTTTTGTGAGAGCAATTTAGAGCAATTTAGAATAATCCCTGAATTTATGTGGTGATTGGTGGTGTTTTCATAACAGGGTGATTGTATATAATTCCCATGAAACATGCTTTGATATAATTTCCAGACAAATTATGAAGACATACGTCCAGTCATTGAATACGCATGAATAAACATAGTAGCCAAACACATTAATAAACTTCAATCCAGACATAAATTCCTACAGTAAACGATACACGAGGGTTATCTGAGCATATTCGTACCTAATTGTAAACTGATA
>NW_013861484.1:0-338 GCF_000517525.1 Limulus polyphemus
TATATGTTATGTTTCTAGTATTCTTTCCTGAGGTTTTGATGGAAAACTACACGAAAATGTTTCTACAACTGTTTCCCTAATAGGCAGTACGGCCCATTTCATAGTCAAATCAGTAAGAATACTCTGCCTAAACTATCTATTAAAGAATACCAAAAATCATTTTTCGATACCTGCAGTAGGCAGAGTACAGATAGTTGTTGTAAGCCTGTTTTAAACATTGTAGCAAGAACTGCAATTGAATATATCTTTCTCACTTAAATAAATGTATGTGTTAATGCTGGCTTCATTTTATTAATATAACAGTAACTGAATGTGTGGTGTTCATTATGTACATGTTT
>NW_013861485.1:0-337 GCF_000517525.1 Limulus polyphemus
TGTACTGTCAATAAGAAAACACAAGATTTAACAATACTGCGTTCTGTCAATAAGAAGACACAAGATTTAACGATACTGTGTACTTTCAATAAGAAGACACAAGAATGAACAATACTGTGTACTGTCAATAAGAAGACACAAGATTTAACGATACTGTGTACTGTCAATAAGAATACACAAGATTTAACGATACTGTGTACTTTCAATAAGAATACACAAGATTTAACGATACTGTGTACTGTCAATAAAAAGACACAATATTTAACAATACTGTGTTCTGTCAATAAGAAGACACAAGATTTAACAATACTGTGTACTGTCAATAAGAAGACACAAG
>NW_013861486.1:0-338 GCF_000517525.1 Limulus polyphemus
CATCTTAAACAACTAGCAGAAGTTCAATGTCGTCTAACAATGTTAACCTAATTATAAACAACTAGCAGAAGTTCAATGTCGTCTAACGATGTTAACCTAATTATAAACAACTAGCAGAAGTTCAATGTCGTCTAACGATGTTAACCTAATTATAAACAACTAGCAGAAGTTCAATGTCGTCTAACGATGTTAACCTCATCTTAAACAACTAGCAGAAGTTCAATATCGTCTAACGATGTTAACCTCATCTTAAACAACCAGCAGAAGTTCAATGTCGTCTAACGATGTTAACCTAATTATAAACAACTAGCAGAAGTTCAATATCGTCTAACGATGTT
>NW_013861487.1:0-338 GCF_000517525.1 Limulus polyphemus
TGTGATGGTTTGGGGAGCTGTTTGGGTTGGTGGGAGATCGAGCTTAGTGGAGTGCGTTGGCAACATAAATTTTGCGAAATACGTCAAAATATTGGGGGAAGGACTCTTGCCACTTTATTCCTCGGGTTCCAGGAAGATGGAGCACCGTGTCACACTACTAGAAACACCCAAAAGTGGCAGGAAGAAAATGGTATCCAGAAGTTGCCCTGGCCGAGCCAATTTCCTGACATGAACCCCATCGAAAACCTCTGGGCCATACTCGACCGGCAAGGCAAGAAACAAACAGAAAAAACAACAACTTCGAAGAGCGATCTACTCCAAGTTTTGAAGCAAGAGTG
>NW_013861488.1:0-517 GCF_000517525.1 Limulus polyphemus
GCTATATACTTGTTCTATACGTACGTTGATGCTATATACTTGTTCTTTACGTACGTTGATGCTATTATACTTGTTCTATACGTACGTTGATGCTATGATACTTGTTCTATACGTACGTTGATGCTATGATACTTGTTCTATACGTACGTTGATGCTATTATACTTGTTCTATACGTACGGTTGATACTATAATACATGTCCTATAAGTCCTATCCCTGAACCGTGACTCTTTCCTTTAATATCGTTGTTCTTCTCACATAGCCGAGAAACTTGAAATGAACAATGATTGTGCCCTTACGGGTTGCAATGGTGAAGCCAACTTTTGGCGGGTCAGCCAAATTATTGCCGCGGGTCACTTAGTGACCCGCGGGTCATAGGTTGGCGACCACTGATCTACACCCTGCGAAGTAGTTACATGGACATACAATAGACATCACTTTTATATTTATATAGACAATAGACATCACTTTTATATTTATATAGACAATAGACATCACTTTTATATTTATATAGACAA
>NW_013861489.1:0-337 GCF_000517525.1 Limulus polyphemus
AAGTCGATGTATAACCTGAATAACTAACTGTAACGTAGTCTGACTCGAGAACTACTGTACAAAGTCGATGTACGGCCTGAATAACTAACTGACTGTAACATAGTCTGACTCGGGAAGCTACCGTACAAAGTCGATGTATAACCTGAATAACTAACTGTAATGTAGTCTGACTCGAGAAACTACTGTACAAAGTCGATGTATAACCTGAATGACTAACTGACTGTAACACAGTCTGGCTCGAGAAACTACTGTACAAAGTCGATGTATAACCTGAATAACTAACTGACTGTAACGTAGTCTGACTCGAGAAGCTACTGTACAAAGTCGATGTACGGCC
>NW_013861490.1:0-336 GCF_000517525.1 Limulus polyphemus
AACATTTCAAAACTAGAGATATTACAGACGAGAGTACAATCATCATTTCAAAAATAGAGATACTACATACGAGAGTACAATCACCATTTGAAAACCAGAGATACTGCAGACGAGGGTACAATCACCATTTCAAAACTAGAAATACTACAGACGAGGGTACAATCAACATTTGAAAACCAGAGATACTGCAGATGAGAGTACAATCACCATTTCAAAACCAGAGATACTGCAGACGAGAGTACAATCACCATTTCAAAACCAGAGATACTGTAAACATGAGTATAATCACCATTTGAAAACCAGAGATACTAGCAGACGAGGGTACAATCACCATTT
>NW_013861491.1:0-484 GCF_000517525.1 Limulus polyphemus
CAGTGAAATATTTGGTAAAATGTATGGTTATAAATGTTCCAGATGGTAATTGTTATTTCCATACTCTCATTTTGGTAACTAATGTGGGGATAATCTGTATGTCACTTCACAACTGGGTAGAATGGAAAGATTCTATATGTGAGGAGCATGACGAAGCCTTAAGAAATATAGATGAATATGCCCAGACTATGATACCAGGAACTGAATGACCCATATAGAGTGAAAAAGTGCATGAGCTCTATTTCGTAAATTCATTGCCAATTTACCGGACTATTTCTCAGAGGTAATTATAAATCTAAGCTGAAAATCATAGAAGATAATTTTAAGGCAGAAACAAATTATCATGCAATGTTGTGCTGACTTACGAAAGTATCGCAAACATCTATCTCTCTATATAGTACTAAAACTCTGAGATTGTTTGTTTATTTGCTTGCCTGTAATAAAATACAGCAAAAATGGCGCACAATATGTAGAATAGAAATAT
>NW_013861492.1:0-337 GCF_000517525.1 Limulus polyphemus
CGAATCTTTTGAATTATCTTTACTCTGAATGAGCGAAAGTTCTATTTTATTTATCTTTTGACGCGACATAATACTTTTTCGTTAATGTTATAATGTCTCAATTTCGAATTTTCGGCCGAAATAAACACTACCCGTAATTCTTCTATTAATTGCGCTTCAAAAAAGCACTGTTTTTTCTTCATATTTCAATACAAAGATGCCCTTGATGTTTACTATTCAGAATGGACATCCTTTCATCGAAATTCCCAATATTTATTCCATAATCGTATATCAAAATAGGCGAGCTTCGATTTTTCTTTTTTTCCTTCAGGTATAATAAAAAAAACTAGGGTTTAAA
>NW_013861493.1:0-470 GCF_000517525.1 Limulus polyphemus
GGAAGAAGATACGCCCCGTAAAATTAAGAGACTTTGTTGATTTGTAATTTTGTGTTTGTAATTCTGTACATTTTAATTAAGTTATTGTTATTGGTTTATCATATGTGGTTATTGTTCGGGACGAACAATATTAAGGAGGGGGCAGTGTTGCGTCAACGAGTCACATGACCACCGTGACGCCACGTTTCTAGAACTATCCTGTAATTTGGCGAATGCTCTAGTAATTACTGGATAGAGGGTAGACCGAGGTATATAAAAGAGGGGAATGTAACGTGTCTGGGTGGATAGTGAGTAATTGAACTGCAGTCACAGGGTATTGTTGAAGTTAACGTTCGTTCTTTCCGAATATAACTCTGCGATACACTTAATCTCAATACTCGCGCTAAAACAACACTGTAACTTAATAAACCAGTTTTATTAAGTAAAGACTTGTGTCGTTAAAGTTTCGTTGGAACGAAGTTACGGAAAAA
>NW_013861494.1:0-339 GCF_000517525.1 Limulus polyphemus
GTTTATATATATATATATATATACATATTTAATAACCAAAAAAAAATCATAAATTACTATATTAATACCATAGAATTCCACTATAATTTATCAAGCTTTATTTGGGTCTAAAAAATATTAAATTTCGAGCAGACTAAAGACACAACCTACCTCATTGAAATCTTGGTTCAAAAGAAAGAAATGCTAAAAGGAATGTTAGAAAGGCTGAGAAACCCACTAGGGGGACATTCTGAGCTTCTGATTGGTTATTCATGTTATATATAGAAGTAAGTGTTTATAAGGGAGCGTTTCCAAACAAGGAAAGAGGTGGGCATGGTGCCACTGTGTTTGATTTATTAC
>NW_013861495.1:0-338 GCF_000517525.1 Limulus polyphemus
AAATTCAGTAAATAAGAGTTACAACTAGGTATTCGTGGAGTTGTTGTACCACACAACGCTAAAGATGTATATGGTGGTTACAAATTCGATAACTAGAGTTACATCTAGGTGTTCGTGAAGTTGCTGTACCAAATAACGCTAAGGATGAGTATGGGTTATAAATTCGGGAACTTGAGTTAAAACTAAGTGTTCCCGGAGTAGTTGTACCAAGTAAGGCTAAAGATGAGTATGGTGATTATAAATTCCGTAACTAAAGTTACACCTAGGTGTTCATGGAGTAGTTGTACCAAGTAAGGCTAAAGATGAGTATGGTGGTTACACATTCGGTAACTAGAGTT
>NW_013861496.1:0-819 GCF_000517525.1 Limulus polyphemus
GTGGCTTGTTACTTATAGTACACAGTATTGTTAAATCTTGTCTTCTTTTTGATAGTACATAGTATTGTTAAATCTTGTGTCTTCTTATTGACAGTACACAGTATTGTTAAATCTTGTGTCTTCTTATTGACATTACACAGTATTGTTAAATCTTGTCTTATTTTTGATAGTACATAGTATTGTTAAATCTTGTGTCTTCTTATTGGCAGTACACAGTATTGTTAAATCTTGAGTCTTCTTATTGACAGTACACAGTATTGTTAAATCTTGTGTCTTCTTATTGACAGTACACAGTTTCGTTAAATCTTGTGGCCTGTTATTGATAGTACACAGTTTCGTTAAATCTTGTGTCTTCTTATTGACAGTACACAGTATTGTTAAATTAGAGACACAAGAATTTAACAATACTATGTACTATCAAAAAGAAGACAAGATTTAACAATACTGTGTACTGTCAACTTGTGTCTTCTTATTGGCAGTACACAGTATTGTTAAATCTTGTGTCTTCTTATTGACAGTACACATAATCGTTAAATCTTGTGTCTTCTTATTGACAGTACACAGTATTGTTAAATCTTATGGCATTTAACGATACTGTGTACTATCAATAACAACCTTGTGTTTTCTTATCGAAAGTGAACAGTATTGTTAAATCTAGTGTCTTCTTATTGACAGTACACAGTATTGTTAAATCTCGTGTCTTCTTATTGACAGTACACAGTATTGTTAAATCTCGTGTCTTCTTATTGACAGTACTTAGTATCGTTAAATCTTTTGGCTTGTTAGTGATAGTACACAGTATGTTAAATCTTGTTCTTC
>NW_013861497.1:0-338 GCF_000517525.1 Limulus polyphemus
TAGTGGTTCATGCTAAGGGACGCCCAACCAAACCTTCATCGTGAAAGTCCCAACAGCTAAGTGTAAAATGGCAAGCACACATAGTATCTACGTGACAGAGAAGCTGGATGGCCAAAGGTGCAACTTTGTCATAGATTCTGCATCTCAGCAAAACCTTGTGAGCATCAAGGTGCTGAATATCAAAGGAGTCCCAGAAGCTGTACAGAAGCTCTGTGGTGTGACAGGACATTCTGCAAGGTTGTGGGGACCAATGTGGGTAACTGTCGAGCTGATGGGCATGAAAAACAGACAGAAAATATACTTAGCTGACATTGTAAGACCTAATAGTCTATATTAGG
>NW_013861498.1:0-391 GCF_000517525.1 Limulus polyphemus
GACAACAACTAGCTAGCTTTAAATCAATGTCTTCTTAAACAATGACAACAAGTAACTAGCTTTAAATCAAGACATTCTTAAACAATGACAACAACTAGCTAGCTTTAAATCAATACATTCTTAAACAATGACAACAACTAGCTAGCATTAAATCAAGTCATTCTTAAACAATGACAGCAACTAGCTAGCTTTAAATCAAGGCATTCTTAAACAATGACAATAACTAGCTAGCATTAAATCAAGACATTCTTAAACAATGACAACAACTAGCTAGCTTTAAGTCAAGACATTCTTAAACAATGACAGCAACTAGCTAGCATTAAATCAAGACATTCTTAAACAAAGACAACAACTAGCTAGCTTTAAATCAATACATTCTTAAACAATGACA
>NW_013861499.1:0-335 GCF_000517525.1 Limulus polyphemus
AAATGGTACTAAGTACTGGTACAAAACGCAAAACCTTCAATAACTCCCTTAAAACGCATCGTAGGAAGGTGAAAATTCGCATGATACTGTGTAACGAACTAGTGAATATACATAGCAAAAAAGGTTAAGATCCATCAATTTAGAACCCTCTGATAGCAAGAAATCTATAACAGAGCATTATCAAAAAGCTTCACTGCACTACAATTCTCTTTCAGAAAGCCAATAAAGTAATAACAAAATGGATCACAAAAGTCTCAAAAATGATAATATGAAGCTAGAGTTTTGCATGTAAATACGTGAGTATGCAACGAACGTTCTTAAAAAAAAATTCGAGA
>NW_013861500.1:0-339 GCF_000517525.1 Limulus polyphemus
AAAAGGGATTTAGTGTATTATAATTGTGTGATTATACAAAAAAGGGGGTTGGTGTATTGAAATTGTGTGATTATACAAAAAAAGGGGGTTAGTGTATTGAAACTGTGTAATTATACAAAAAATGGGGTTGGTGTATTGAAACTGTGTAATTATACAAAAAATGGGATTGGTGTATTGAAACTGTGTAATTATACAAAAAAAGGAGGTTGGTGTATTGAAACTGTGTAATTATACAAAAAAATGGGATTGGTGTATTGAAACTGTGTAATTATACAAAAAGGAGGTTAGTGTATTGAAACTGTGTAATTATACAAAAAAAGGGGGTTAGTGTATTGAAAC
>NW_013861501.1:0-338 GCF_000517525.1 Limulus polyphemus
CCTCTAACATCTGCCGTAATTTCTCTTCTTGTTTAATTTCTCGTTCTTCTTGTTTCTTTTGCTGCTCTTGTATTGCAGCCATCAAGTCCGCTATACTGTAGTTTGATTTGCCGCCTCTCGTTTCCATTTTTTTATCCCACTTCTGACACCAATTTGTTACGTCTCCGTTTGTTAATTAACTTTCCGTAACTTCGTTCCGACTGGTTTATTCTTTCCGAATACAACTTTACTCAACTTCAACAATCTCGCTAAACAAACGCTATAACAACGAACGTCAATAATACTTCTGACTGCAGTTCAATTACCCACTATCTATACACACACTACATTACCTTCTC
>NW_013861502.1:0-338 GCF_000517525.1 Limulus polyphemus
TATACAAATTAGAAGTACATTGTTTGAATATTCTGTAATTTCATTAGTGAAAATTTAGGATGGCTAATAATTCAGCCATAGTAGATAGGATCTTCGACTTATACGAGAAATATGGAAATACGTCTTATCTCGGAAACCCAATAACGAAAAGTGAACATATGTTGCAGTGTGCCGGTCTAGCTGAGCAACATGACGTTCCTCCAGAGGTAAGAACATTCGAACAATGTTTAGCCTACAAATGGGCAAAATTAACGTATATAACGATTTTTGGATCGGCCTTTTAACTTACAAAAACATTTTTAATCTTTTAAATTGTTTTCGAGATATATTTCTATATA
>NW_013861503.1:0-339 GCF_000517525.1 Limulus polyphemus
AAGGAAAACACTCCATAGAATCATAAGAAAAATAGTTATATAAGGTCCTGTGAAGAGCACCCCGTAGAATAATAATAAAAAAACATCCTATAAAATCATTAGAAGGAATATCAACATCCTATAGAATTATTAGAAAGAATATCAACATCCTATAGAATTATTAGAAGGAATATCAACATCCTATAGAATTATTAGAAAGAATATCAACATCCTATAGAATTATTAGAAGGAATATCAACATCCTATAAAATCATTAGAAGGAATATCAACATCCTATAGAATTATTAGAAGGAATATCAACATCTTATAGAATTATTAGAAGGAATATCAACATCCTAT
>NW_013861504.1:0-352 GCF_000517525.1 Limulus polyphemus
CATTTTTATTCACAACTATGATTTATAATTTGTTATAAGGTAAAATAGGGCAACTTCTTCGTTCTACTTAATAAAGAGTTTTTAAGAAAGCTGGTTCGTAAAGATGAGAAAAATATCTTTAGGTAAATCAAACATGTTTTCTTTCATGTAGAGATGAGAATAGAGAAGCCTGGAAAAGCGAACGAACTGAGAAAGTGTATAGACAAACTTTTGAAAGAAAAGTCAGATTCGGTCGGTATTTGTTGTATTATGATTAATCATGTTTTGATAATTCATTGTAATTTGGTAAACAATGTATTACTAAGGTGAATCTGGTAATTTTAAACATAAATTACGAACCTAGAATTTATTG
>NW_013861505.1:0-340 GCF_000517525.1 Limulus polyphemus
AATATGACTTGTTGTGATAGTACACAGTATCGTTTAATCTTGTGTCTTCTTATTGACTGTACACAGTATTGATAAATCCTTTATCTTCTTATTGACAGGATACAATATTGTTAAATTTTGTGTCTTCTTATTGACAGTACACATTATTGATAAATCCTGTATCTTCTTATTGACAGGACACAGTATTGATAAATCCTGTATCTTCTTATTGACAGGACACAGTATTGTTAAATCCTGTATCTTCTTATTGACAGGACACAGTATTGTTAAATCTTGTGTCTTCTTTTTGACAGTACACAGTATTGATAAATTTTGTATCTTCTTATTGACAGGACACAGT
>NW_013861506.1:0-436 GCF_000517525.1 Limulus polyphemus
TTTCACGATCCTCTTTATCTTGAGTTATCTTGCTAAGTGTTGGTGTTATGTAGTACTTTACATGCCAAGTTTCACGATCCTCTTTATCTTGAGTTATCTTGCTAAGTGTTGGTGTTATGTAGTACTTTACATGCCAAGTTTCAAGATCATCTTTGTCCTTGAGTTATCTTGCTAAGTGTTGGTGTTATGTCGTACTTTACATGCCAAGTTTCAAGATCATCTTTGTCCTTGAGTTATCTTGCTAAGTGTTGGTGGTATGTAGTACTTTACATGCCAAGTTTCACGATCCTCTTTATCTTGAGTTATCTTGCTAAGTGTTGGTGTTATGTAGTACTTTACATGCCAAGTTTCAAGATCATCTTTGTCCTTGAGTTATCTTGCTAAGTGTTGGTGTTATGTAGTTACTTTACATGCCAAGGTACTTTACATGTCAAGG
>NW_013861507.1:0-372 GCF_000517525.1 Limulus polyphemus
AACATCTAGGTGTAACTATAGTTGCCAAATTTAAATCATCATACTCATCTTTAGCCTTACTTGGTACAACTACTCCATGAACACCTAGGTGTAACTCTAGTTTCCGAATTTATATCCACCATTCTCATCTTTAGCCTTACATGGTACAACTACTCCATGAATCCTAGGTGTAACTCTAGTTACAGAATTTATAACCACCATACACATCTTTAAAAATACATGGTACAACTACACCATGAACACTCAGGTGTAACTCTAGTTTCCGAATTTATAACCACCATACTCATCTTTAGCCTTACTTGGTACAACTACTCCATGAACAACTAGGTGTAAGTTTAGTTACCGAATGTGCAACCACCATACCTCATCTTT
>NW_013861508.1:0-335 GCF_000517525.1 Limulus polyphemus
AAGCTCTGTGGTGTGACAGGACATTCTGCAAGGTTGTGGGGACCAGTGTGGGTGACTATCGAGCTGATGGGCATGAAAATCAGACAGAAAGTATACTTGGCTGACATTGAAGACCAATGCATATTAGGATTGGACTATCTACTACCGAGGAAGTGTGTAGTTAATTTCGATAAAATGACGATTGGAAACAACAAGGGCCAAAACTCCAGTTAAGTGTTGCTACATCCGTTGATCTGCATGTCACAGCACTTAAATCAACTACAATACAACCTATGTCAGAGAAGATAATTTGGGGTAGGATAAAAGAACATCCCCATGGGAGCCCAATGCTTGTT
>NW_013861509.1:0-338 GCF_000517525.1 Limulus polyphemus
GGAACTATGCTCGTGCATGGATAGACAGTGACGTTTCATACTGTTCTTCCCGTCTTATAGGGACACAAAAAAACAGAAGTATCTATAGTCTATTGATGAATCAATTCATTTTTTCTTTATAATATTGACTGATAATTACCCGTTTAAAATAATGAAGAAAGGTGCAAATTATTTACATAAATCCTGGTTATGATATTTTAAACAAACCACGGTATCCATAGAAATAATTCATTTACCTATTTTTTTTCAGGAATTATTGTTTGTCAGTTTGTTCCATAAACGTCTTTAAAAGCCTTTTAAAGTTCTGTTATGAGTTGAACAAAATATTTCTCTTTTTT
>NW_013861510.1:0-415 GCF_000517525.1 Limulus polyphemus
AACAACTCCACGAACAACTAGGTGTAACTCTAGTTACAGAATTTATAACCACCATATTCATCTTTAGCCTTACTTGGTACATCTACTCCATGAACACTTAGGTGTAACTCTACTTACCGAATTTATAACCACCATATTCATCTTTAGCCTTACTTTGTACAACTACTCCATGAACACTTAGGTATAACTATAGTTACCGAATTTATAACCACCATACTTATCTTTAGCGTTATCTGGTACAACAACTCCAAGATAACCTAGGTGTAACTCTAGTTACTGAATTTATAACCACCACACTCATCTTTAGCGTTATTGGGTACAACAACTCCACGATCACCTGAGTATGGTGGTTATAAATTCGGTAACTAGAGTTACACCTAGGTGTTCACGGAGTATTTGTAACTCCATGAACACC
>NW_013861511.1:0-338 GCF_000517525.1 Limulus polyphemus
AGGTTTTGTTGAGATGGTAGGAATTTCTTTTTTATGAAAAGTGGTTTTATGCGTTAAAGTGTAATATTCGGAAAGAGCGGCTGCTTCTTGTATTGTTTCAACTTTATTTTCATCCAAGTAAGTTTTGAGGTTGTCACGTGCATAACATTTAAATTCCTCAATTAAACATAATTGTCTTAGTTTGTCGAAACTGTCGCCAATATGCATAGAATTACACCATCGATCAAAATAAATCTCCTTTTCGTGGGCAAATTCCATATAAGTTTGATTATCTTGTTTGCGATAACTTCTAAACTTTTGGTGATAAGCCTCTGGTAGTAACTCGTATGCTTTGAGAA
>NW_013861512.1:0-263 GCF_000517525.1 Limulus polyphemus
ACTTAATGGTAACTACGGGTTTCAACAACTCTAGTAACTTTATACGTCTATACACGGACTTAATGGTAACTACGGGTTTCAACAACTCTAGTAACTTTATACGTCTACACATGGACTTAATGGTAACTACGGGTTTCAACAACTCAAGTAACTTTATACGTCTATACACGGACTTAATGGTAACTACGGGTAACTTTATACGTCTATACACGGACTTAATGGTAACTACGGGTTTCAACAACTGTAGTAACTTTATACGTCTA
>NW_013861513.1:0-905 GCF_000517525.1 Limulus polyphemus
ATAAGACGGGAAGAACAGTGTGAAATGTCACTGTCTATCCATGCACGAGCATAATCCCAAATGGTCTAGCATTTCAAACAATTATTTGTTTGTTATATGCATCTTCAAATCAATTTAAAATAAATGAGTACTACTTTAATTATCTATGTCAGATTTTACGTATTTCATGTAAGATTTATAACGGAGAATGACACGAGTAAATTGTCTAGATATACGATATTCTATTGATTTTAACATTTTAATTTTTTTAATTGTCAACAATATAATGCTCAACTCCAGAGTCGTTGATAGATAATTTTTTTCAAAAACAAAAAAGTTTTAAAAGTTGTATATAAAACACCTAATATTTTCACAAACCTATTGGCTTTGTCGTATTATCGCGGTACACTTTGTCACCTATTTACATACACACTGAGTACTAATAATGTAAAGAAAATACAAAGAAAATTTAGTATCAATTATATACATTAAATGGAAATGTATTCATAGTCTTCAGTTCTTATTGTTAAAGCATTCATAATTAAAACAAATATTTAAAAAAAATGCAAATAACTATTAATCCACCTGACAAAGATATTATTGATAAATTAAAAGAACTATTTCTTTTAAGCAATTTAACACTTATAGACTTTGGCGAAATTGTGTATATATTTTCAAACAGCGTCTCTAAAAATAACAATTTCTCAAAAATAAATTTATTTGTACGTTTTGCAATAAGAGCTTTAAAACACTTTGGTTGCTATTTGGATATTACATATCAATGAACATTATATCACCTAAATAGTTGGGGCAGTACTATTAACCCCCCAGTGGCACAGCGGCATGTCTGCGGACTTTCAACGCTAAAATCCGGGTTTCGATACCCGTGGTGGGCAGAGCACAGATAGCCCATTGTGTTGCTTTGG
>NW_013861514.1:0-339 GCF_000517525.1 Limulus polyphemus
ACACAAGATTACACGATATTGTGTCCTGTCAATAAGAAGACACAAGATTTTACGATACTGTGTACTGTCAATAAGAAGACACAAGATTTAACGATACCGTGTACTGTCAATAAGAAGACACAAGATTTAACGATACTGTGTACTGTCCATAAGAAGAATCAAGATTTATCGATACTGTGTACTGTCAATAAAAAGACCCAAGATTTAACAATACTGTGTACTGTCAATAAGAAGACACAAGATTTAACGATACTGTGTACTGTCAATAAGAAGACACAAGATTTAACGATACTGTGTACATTTAATAAGAAGACACAATATTTAACAAAACTGTGTACT
>NW_013861515.1:0-338 GCF_000517525.1 Limulus polyphemus
TTAAACAAACACATGTAGATATTTTGTAAATATATGAGTTAATAAACACATTGGCTGCAGATTAAAATCAAGAGTGGGTGATAGAACGATACTAGCTATTGGGTCCTATTTAATCCTGTCGGACTTAAGGAAACACATGTAGATATGTTGTAAATATATGAGTTAATAAACACATTGTCTGAAGACTAAAGTCAACAGTGGGTCATAGAACGATACCAGCTATTGGGCCCTATTTAATACAGTCGGTCTTAAACAAACACATGTAGATATAATATAATTATATGAGTTAATAAACACATTGGATGCGGACTAAAGTCAACAGTGGTTCATAGAACAAT
>NW_013861516.1:0-338 GCF_000517525.1 Limulus polyphemus
GGTTTATAAATATAATTTATAGAAGTCGAGGCTATCACTGTGTTAAAATTAATCAAACTGTGTGCGTATGTAATTATGTGAATAATATTAGGTCAATAATATTACAGGAACAAGAATATTAAAGGACAAGAATATTGATCATACATCGAGGTGCATAATATTATTATTAGAAAAATATAAATACTGATCACTTATCAACGTACATAACATATAGTTAACAATATTACAGGAATACAAATGTTGATCACATCCCATAAAATAGGTACAAGTCTTTTTTGCATCTTCAAGATCTCCAGTAAACCAAACTGGTAACAGACGTGGCTGCAAACACACATTTT
>NW_013861517.1:0-338 GCF_000517525.1 Limulus polyphemus
GGTATCAACAAATCATACTTTTAACCAGGCTACCAATCAACAAATCATATTTCTCACTCAGAATAGATATCACAAAATTATTCTTCTCACCAGGCTACCAATCAACAAATCATACTTCTCACCAGGCTACCAATCAACAAATCATACTTCTCGCAAAGAATAGGTATCAACAAATCATACTTCTCTCTAGGCTACCAATCAACAAATCATACTTCTCACTCAGAATAGGTGTCAACAAATCATACTTCGCACCATGCTACCACCTACAAATCATACTTTTCACTCAGTATAAATGTCAACAAATCATACTTCTAACCAGGTTACCAATTAACAAATCA
>NW_013861518.1:0-1776 GCF_000517525.1 Limulus polyphemus
ACCAATCAATTGATTATATGGAAGTACATAACGGCTAACTAACTGATGTTACAGATATATACATAATTATATAACAGTCAACCATATTTTACCATTCATTTCATTATATGGAAGTCCATGACGGCTAACTAACTGATGTTACAGATAGATACATAAATAAATAACAGTCAAAGATCTTAAACTAATCAATTTATTATGGTTGACTATTATATAATTATGTAATTTAACCAATCATTTCATTATATGGAAGTACATGACGGCTAACTAACTGATGTTACAGATAGATACATAATTATATAACAGTCAACCATCTTTAATCAATCATATGATTATATGGAAGTACATGACAAACGAATTGATGTTACAGATAGACACATAATTATATAACAGTCAACCATATTTAAGCAATCATTTCATTATATGGAAGTAAATGACAGCTAACTAATTGATGCTACAGATAAATATATATTTATATAACAGTCAACCATCTTTAACCAAACAATTGATTATATGGAAGTACATAACGGTGAACTAACTGATGCTTCAGATAGACACATAAATATATACATAATTGTGTATCTATCTTTAACATCAGTTAGTTAGCCGTGATGTACTTCCATATAATCAATTGATTGGTTAAAGATATTTGACTGTTATATAATTATGTATCAATCTATAGCATCAGTTAGTTAGCCGTCATGTAGTTCCATATAATGAAATGATTGGTTAAAGATGGTTGACTGTTAACTGGTTGACTGATTGGTTAAAGAAATAATGGATATACTTCCATATTATCTGTAGCATCAGTTAGTTATCCGTCTATAATTATGTATCTAACAGTCAACCATCCAAATATTAACCAATCAATTGCTTATATGGAAGTACATGACGGCTAACTAACTGATGTTACAGATAGATACATAATTATATAACAGTGGTTAAAGATGGTTGACTGTTATATAATGATGTATCTATCTGTAACATCAGTTATTTAGCCGTCATGTACTTCCATATAATGAAATGATTGGTTAACGATGGTTGACTGTTATATAATTATGTGTCTATTTGTAGCATCAGTTAGTTAGCCGTCATGTACTTCCATATAATCAATTGATTGGTTAAAGATGGTGTACTGTTACATAATTGTGAATCTATCTTTAACATCAGTTAGTTGGCCGTCATGTACTTCCATATAATCAATTAGTTAGCCGTCATGTACTTCCATATAATAAATTGATTTTAACATCAGGTTATGTACTTCGATATAATCAATTGATTGGTTAAAGATTGTTGGCTGTTATATAATTATCTATCTATCTGTTGCATCAATTAGTTAGCCGTTATGTACTTACATATAAGCAATTGATTGGTTAAAGATGGTTGACTGTTACATAATTGTGTATCTATCTTTAACATCAGTTAGTTAGCCGTCATGTACTTCCATATAATAAATTGATTGGTTAAATATGGTTGACTGTTATATAATGATGTATCTATCTGTAACATCAGTTATTAGTCGTCATGTACTTTCATATAATCAAATGATTGGTTAAAGATGGTTGGCTGTTATATAATTATATATGCATTTAATTATCTATCTATCTGTAGCATCAATTAGTTAGCCTTGACTGTTATAGGTTAAAGATGGAAATCATTTCAATATATGGAAGTACATGACGGCTAACTAACTGATGTTACAGATAGATACATCATTATATAACAGTCAACCATCTTTAACCAATCAATTGACTATATGGAAGTACATGACGGCTAACT
>NW_013861519.1:0-393 GCF_000517525.1 Limulus polyphemus
AAGATTTGTGGATAGTTCAGGAAATAGTGAGTACGTTCCAAGATAGTGCTCTCTAGCTATCGTAACGTTCGTTCATAGTTAGAAAGTTCCAAGGTAGTATTCTAAAGTAGAAGAGGTAATATTTGTGGATAGTTAGGGAAATAGTGAGTACGTTCCAAGTTAGTGCTCTCTAGCTATCGTAATGTTCATTCATAGTTAGAAATTTCCAAGGTAGTATTCCACAGTAGAAGATGTAATATTTGAGGATAGTTCATTAAATAGTGAGTACGTTCCAGGATAGTGCTCTCTAGCTATCGTAACATTCGTTCATAGTTAGAAAGTTCCAAGGTAGTATTCTACAGCAGAAGAGGTAAGATTTGTGGATAGTTCAGGAAATAGTGAATACGTTCCAGG
>NW_013861520.1:0-337 GCF_000517525.1 Limulus polyphemus
GTATGCAACGAACGATCATACAAAATTTGGAGATGATCCGTCGAAATGGAACGACGTACTGGTACAAAACGCAAAACCTTCCATAACTCCTTTAAAACAAACAGTAGGAAGGTAAATCTCTGCATATTACTAGGCAACGTTAAAGTGTACCTATATACCAAATTTGGTGAAGAATCATCAATTTAGGACCCTCTGGTAACAAGTGATCGAAAAACAATCAGTAACCAAAAGTTTCCCTGCAGTACACATACGCTTTCAGAAAAGCGAATAAAAGAGTAACATAAAACTACCACAAAAGACGCAAAAATGATTATAGAAGGCTAGAATTTTGTCATGT
>NW_013861521.1:0-649 GCF_000517525.1 Limulus polyphemus
AAAGACCTACCAGCCACTATCCATCTGTATTAAAAGACCTACCAGCCACTATCCATCTGTATTAAAAGACCTACCAGCCACTATCCATCTGTATTAAAAGACCTACCAGCCACTATCCATCTGTATTAAAAGACCTACCAGCCACTATCATCTGTATTAAAGACCTACCAGCCACTATCCATCTGTATTAAAAGACCTACCAGCCACTATCCATCTGTATTAAAAGACCTACCAGCCACTATCCATCAGTATTAAAAGACCTACCAGCCACTATCCATTGTAATGAAAGACCTACCAGCCACTATACATCAATAATAAAATACCTACCAGCCACTATCCATCAATAATAAAATACCTACCAGCCACTACCCATCTAATATAAAAGACCTAACAGCTTATATATATATAATAAAAGACCTACCAGTTATCATCCATCTATATTAAAAGACCTACAAGCCACTCTCAATATATAATGAAAGACCTACCAGCCACTATCCATATATAATGAAAGACCTACCAGCCACTATCCATCTGTATTAAAAGACCTACCAGCCATTATCCATTGGTATTAAAAGACCTACCAGCCACTATCCATCTCTTTTAAAAGACCTACCAGCCACTATCCATCCGTATTAAGAAGACCTACCAG
>NW_013861522.1:0-338 GCF_000517525.1 Limulus polyphemus
AAAAGAGACCACAGCAGTTATTGGAGGAAAAAGAAATAAAACAAGAAGAGAAATTACAGCAATTGTTGGAGGAAAAGAAACAAGAAGAATGCGAAAAGAAACAACAGAGACAACAGCAGTGGCAAGAAAATCTGCAACAGTGGCAGCTCAAACAGTAAAATAAACAAGAAGAGAGATTACAGCAGTGGCAACTGGAACAAGAAAGGAAACAGGAAGAAAGTCTCCAACAGTTGCAGGAAAGTCAGCAGCAACTACAGGAAAGTCAACAACAGTGGCAAGAAGTACAACTGAAAAAAATAATTGGTAAATTTCAAAGTGAATTAAATACTATAAAGGAA
>NW_013861523.1:0-338 GCF_000517525.1 Limulus polyphemus
GTAATTTCTCTTCTTGTTTATTTTCTTTCTTCTCCAACCACTGCTGTAGTCTCTCTTGTTTATTTTGCTGTTCGAGCTGCTACTGTTGCAGGTTTTCTTGCCACTGCTGTTGTCTCTCTTCTTGTTTCTTTTCTTTTTCCTCCAACAACTGCTGTAATTTCTCTTCTGGTTTCTTTTCTCGTTCTTCTTGTTTCTTTTGCTGTTCTTGCATTGCTGCCATCAAATCTGCTAAGCTGTAATGTGATTTGCCACTTCTGGTTTCCATCTTCTTTTTTTTCTGTCCCACTCTCTGACACCAATTTGTTACGTCTCTGTGTTTGTTTGTTAATTTCCCGTAT
>NW_013861524.1:0-588 GCF_000517525.1 Limulus polyphemus
CAAATAAAGTAAATTCTTAGGTTTTAGTTTGTTTTACTTTTTCATAGAAGTGTTTCATAACCATAAGAAAATGATTTCATTTGTATTTAATAGTTTTATAGGGCTATATGTCATACATTGTTGTTGTTTTTTAAATCCATGGAATCTGGGAATTTTAAATGTTAGCTATTTAAGTTGGCTAAGTGATGTTTTAGCTAACAAACTGTAGGAAGGTATTCTAAAGACATAAGTATAATATTACATAGGGAGCGGAAGCTACCATTTAGTGAAAATCCCCAATATACAGAACAAACTGTCAGAAGTCTGATATTACAGAAACTAGTTTCGACACATTCGTGAAACGGAACAAACTCACGTGAGACTGAAGAGGACGTTTTTCAATAATTGCTACACACGATATTTTGTTCTTTTATCATTAAAGCTACCATTTACTCATGAGTTTTACCTATCACTATTTTTGTTTGTTTCATTGTTTAAAGATAAGTACAAATCTACACAATGGACTAACTGGCATCTGCCCACCACGAGAATCGAAACCCGATTTCTAGCGTTATAAATCCACATACTTAAGGCTTTACCACTAGGAGG
>NW_013861525.1:0-339 GCF_000517525.1 Limulus polyphemus
ACACAAATTTAACAATACTGTGTCCTGTCAATAAGAAGATACAGGATTGATCAATACTGTGTACTGTCAATAAGGAGACATAATTTAACAATACTGTGTACTGTCAATAAGAAGAGACTGGATTTAACAATACTGTGTCCTGTCAATAAGAAGATTCAGGATTTATCAATACTGTGTACTGTCAATAAGAAGACACAAGATTTAACAAAACTGTGTCCTGTCAATAAGAAGATACAGGATTTATCAATAATTTGTACTGTCAAAAAGAAGACACAAGATTTAACAATACTGTGTCCTGTCAATAAGAATATACAGGATTTATCAATACTGTGTACTGTC
>NW_013861526.1:0-339 GCF_000517525.1 Limulus polyphemus
TCTTGTGTCTACTTATTGACAGTACAAAGAATCGTTAAATTTTGTGTCTTCTTATTGAGAGTACACAGTATCGTTAAATCTTGTGTCTTTTATTGATAGTACACAGTATTGCTAAATGGTGTATCTTCTTATTGATAGTATACAGTATTGTTAAATCTTGTGTCTTCTTATTGAAAATATACACAGTATCGTTAAATCTTGTGTCTTCTTATTGACAGTACACAATATCGTTGAATCTTGTGTCTTCTTATTGACAGTACACAGTATCGTTAAATCTTGTGTCTTCTTATTGAAAGTACACAGTATCGTTAAATCTTGTGTCTTCTTATTGACAGTACA
>NW_013861527.1:0-339 GCF_000517525.1 Limulus polyphemus
AAACATCGTACTAAAGACATGTCACTATATGAAACATCGTACAAAAGACATGCCACTACATGAAACATCTTACTAAAGTCATGCCACTACATGAAAATCATATTAAACATGTCACTATATGGAACATCTACTTAAAGACATGCCACTACATGAAACATCGTACTAAAGTCATGCCACCACATGAAAATTCATACTAAAACATGTCACTATATGGAACATCAACTTAAAGACATGTCACTACATGAAACATCTTACTAAAGCCATGTCACTACATGTAACATCATACTAAAGACATGTCACTACATGAAACATCGTACTAAAAACAGTCACTAAATGTAA
>NW_013861528.1:0-379 GCF_000517525.1 Limulus polyphemus
AGACAATGACAAATATGTCTCAAAACAATATACCAAGAGGATGTGGTGGTAACATATGCACGTTATTATAAAGGTCCTTCTCTGTAAAAGTTACATCAATCATATAACATAACATGTTTCAGGTGGCTTGTTCTACATTATTGTCCATTAGTGATGAGTAATTCAACTGAATTAGACCACAGCACAAATGGTTCATGTGATACTTTGTGTTTAATCAAACAATGTATATCAATCGTAGTTCAGTAATGGTTCTTTCAACTTAAACTTTAAAATTGCAATATTTGTATTGATTTTGTGGGGAAACAAGTGTTTAATAATATAACCAAGTAATAATAACGTCTCTTATCATGAAAATGTTAGAACAGTTTATAGTAGGAAT
>NW_013861529.1:0-337 GCF_000517525.1 Limulus polyphemus
CACAATTGTGTAGTTTAGTAGTAGTTGTGCAGGGACATGAATGTAAAGGATGTTTGTAGATGTAGGGACATGAGTGTTAATGAATCACAATTGTGTGGTTTGGTAGTAGTTGTGCAGGGACATGAATGTAAAGGATGTTTGTAGATGTAGGGACATGAATGCTAATGATTCACAATTGTGTAGTTTAGAAGTAGTTGTGCAGGGACATGAATGTAAAGGATGTTTGTAGATGTAGGGACAGTATTAATGATTCACAATTGTGTAGTTTAGAAGTAGTTGTGTAGGGACATGAATGTAAAGGATGTTTGTAGATGTAGGGACATGAGTGATAATGAAT
>NW_013861530.1:0-282 GCF_000517525.1 Limulus polyphemus
TACAGTTGGTGTAATTACAGGTATTATCAGTACACAACGGTTACTGTAAGTACAAGATCAAAACTGTATGGAACACCGTCAGGTCTATACAGTTGATGTAATTACTGGTATTATCAGGACACAACGGTCACTGTAAGTACAAGATGAAAACTGTATGGAACA
Source organism: Limulus polyphemus (assembly GCF_000517525.1). NCBI lineage: Eukaryota > Metazoa > Arthropoda > Merostomata > Xiphosura > Limulidae > Limulus > Limulus polyphemus. The sequence continues at coordinate 163 of NW_013861530.1, forward strand.
CTATCAGGTCCATACAGTTGATGTAATTACTGGTATTATCAGGACACAACGGTCACTGTAAGTACAAGATGAAAACTGTATGGAACACCGTCAGGTCCATACAGTTAATATAATTACAGG
>NW_013861531.1:0-336 GCF_000517525.1 Limulus polyphemus
TACCTTACACTTGACAGACTTCTAAAACATTCCCCTCCAGAAAATAGTTTCTTCTCATAATTACTGTTATACCTTACACTTGTCAGACTTCTAAAATATTCCCCTCCAGAAAATAGCTTCTTCTCATAATTACTGTTATACCTTACACTTGTCAGACTTCTAAAACATTCCCCTCCAGAAAATAGCTTCATCTCATAATTACTGTTATACCTTACACTTGACAGACTTCTAAAACATTCCCCTCCAGAAAATAGCTTCTTCTCATAATTACTGTTATATCTTACACTTGTCAGACTTCTAAAACATTCCCCTCCAGAAAATAGCTTCTTCTCAAAA
>NW_013861532.1:0-480 GCF_000517525.1 Limulus polyphemus
ATTATCATTCTTTCGTAAGTAAAATTCTTCTCTAACCACCACTATTATCATTGTTTCGTAAGTAAAATTCTTCTATAACTACCATTATTTTCATTGTTTCGTAAGTAAAATTCTTCTCTAACCACCACTATTATCATTGTTTCGTAAGTAAAATTCTTCTATAACTACCACTATTATCATTGTTTCGTAAGTAAAATTCTTCTCTAACCACCACTATTATCATTGTTTCGTAAGTTTAGAGAAGAATTTTTGATAATAGTGGTGGTTGTTTCGTAAGTGTGGTGATTAGAGAAGAATTTTGAAGAATTTTACTTACGAAACAATGATAATATCTAACTACCATTATTTTCATTGTTTCGTAAGTAAAATTTTTCTCTAACCACTTACGAAACAGAGAAAATAATGGTAAAATTCTTCTCTAACTACCACTATTTTCATTGTTTCCTAAGTGAAATTCTTCTCTAACCACCACTATTATTT
>NW_013861533.1:0-338 GCF_000517525.1 Limulus polyphemus
CAAAGAAAATAAACAAGAAGAACGAGAAAAGAAACAAGAAGAGAGACTACAGCAGTGGCAACTGGAACAAGAAAAGAAACAAGAAGAACGAGAAATTAAACAAGAAGAGAGATTACAGCAGTTGTTAGAGGAAAAGGAAAATAAACAAGAAGAGAGACTACAGCAGTGGCAACTGGAACAAGAAAGGAAACAAGAAGTACAAATGGAAAACATTAGTAAATTTTAAAACGAATTAGATACGTTAAAGGACGATTTATTGTGTTTGACACAAGGAGGATACATTGACCATCGACTTAATCAGCCCCAGACAATGGCAAGCCCCTTACAGAGCTCGCAGC
>NW_013861534.1:0-716 GCF_000517525.1 Limulus polyphemus
GATAGATTGTTCCTAGCTACGTACATACTACATTGACAGACTGTTCCTAGATACGTACATATTACATTGATAGATTGTTCCTAGCTACGTACATACTACATTGACAGACTGTTCCTAGATACGTACATATTACATTGATAGATTGTTCCTAGCTACGTACATACTACATTGATAGACTGTTAATAGATACGTACATACTACATTGATATACTGTTCCTAGATACGTACATACTACATTGATAGACTGTTCCTAGATACGTACATACTACATTGATAGACTGTTCCTAGATACGTACATACTACATTGATAGACTGTTCCTAGATACGTACATACTACATCTAGGAACAGTCTATCAATACGTACATGATACATTGATAGACTGTTCCTAGATACGTACATATTACATTGATAGACTGTTCCTAGATACGTACATATTACATTGATAGACTGTTCCTAGATATGTACATACTACATTGATAGACTGTTCCTAGATACGTACATACTACATTGATAGACTGTTCCTAGATACGTACATACTACATTGATAGACTGTTCCTAGATACGTACATACTACATTGATAGACTGTTCCTGGTTACGTACATACTACATTGATAGATTGTTCCTAGATACGTACATACTACATTGATATACTGTTCCTAGATACGTACATACTACATTGATAGACTGTTCCTAGATACGTACATACTACATTGA
>NW_013861535.1:0-565 GCF_000517525.1 Limulus polyphemus
TAATGAAAGACATACTAGCCACTTTGCATCTGTAATAAAAGACCTACTAGCCACAATCCAATTGCTATAAAAGACCTAAAGGCCACAATCCGTCTGTAATAAAAGACCTACCAGCCACTATCCATCTATAAGAAAAGACCTACCAGCCACTATCCTTCTATAATAAAAGACCTACCAGGCACAATCCATCTGTAATAAAAGACCTACAACCACAATCCATCTGTAATAAAAGACCTACCAGCCACTCTCTATCTATAGTAAAAGACATATCAGCAACTATCCATTAATAATAAAACACCTACCAGTCACTATCCATCTGTAATAAAAGACCTACCAGCCCACTCTATCTATAGTAAAAGACCTATCAGCCACTATCCATCTATCATAAAAGACCTACCAGTCACTATCCATTTATGATAAAAGACCTACCAGCCACTATCCATATATAATGAAAAACCTACCAGCCACTATACATCTGTAATAAAAGACCTAACAGCCACAATCCATCTATATAAAAGACCAGCCAGCTACTGTCCATCTATAATAAAAGACCTACCAGCCACAA
>NW_013861536.1:0-338 GCF_000517525.1 Limulus polyphemus
GAGATAAAACTTTATTTTGCTTGTCTGTACGTTATTACTTAGCTGAAAAATAATTAAACTTCAGATCACAGGTTAGCACTTAATTAAAAAATACAAAGAAAAAACAATAAATAAAAATAAATAAATTATCAATCTTACAGTCAAACAACCTTCATCGGGTACGTCACCGGTGTTATGTGTTATTTCTTAGTGATGCCATACTCATGTAAAGAAGTGGTCCCCTGGTGGAAGAGCGGTAAGTCTACGCTAAAATCCTGGGTTCGATATCCCGCGGAGGGCGCAGCAGATAGTCCAATATGGCTTTGGTCTGAAACAAACAAACAAACTGATGAAAAGTT
>NW_013861537.1:0-490 GCF_000517525.1 Limulus polyphemus
CTAGTTATATAGTTCTCAGTAACTTAGATATGTGGCCTGCTGCTGTCTAGGTATATAGTTTTCAGTAACTTAGATATATGGCCTGATGCTGTCTAGAATATAGTTCTCTGTAACTTAGATATGTGGCCTGCTGCTGTCTAGAATATAGTTTTGGTTAACTTAAGATATGTGGCCTGCTGCTGTCTAGGTATATAGTTCTCAGTAACTTAGATATGTGGCCTGCTGCTGTCTAGGTACATAGTTCTCTGTAACTTAGATATGTGGCCTACTGCTGTCTAGGTATTTAGTTCTCCGTAACATAGATACGTGGCCTACTGCTTTTTAGGTATATAGTTCTCTGTAACTTCGATATGTGGCCTGATGCTGTCTAGGTATATAGTTCTCGGTAATTTAGAAAGTGCCCTGATGATATCAAGGTATATAGTTCTCAGTAACATAGATATGTGGCCTGCTGATGTCTTGGTATATAATTCTTTGTAACTTACATATG
>NW_013861538.1:0-631 GCF_000517525.1 Limulus polyphemus
CTTATTGACAGTACACAGTGTCGTTAAATCTTGTGTCTTTTTATGGATAGTACACAGTATTGCTAAATCGTGTGTCTTCTAATGGAGAATACACATTATTGTTAAATCTTGTGTCTTTTTAACGATACTGTGTACTGTTAATAAGAAGAAAAAAGATTTAACGATACTGTGTACTTTCAATAAGAAGACACAAGATTTAACAATATTGTGTAATCTCAATAAGAAGACATAAGATTTAACAATAATGTGTCCAGTCAATAAGAAGACAGAAGATTTAACGATACTGTGCACTGTCAATAAAAAGACACAAGATTTAACGATACTGTGCACTGTCATAAAGAAGACACAAGATTTAACTATACTGAGTACTGTCAATAAAAAGACACAAGATTTAACAATAATGTGTACTCTCCATTAGAAGACACACGATTTAGCAATACTGTGTACTATCCATAAATCTTGTGTCTTCTTATTGACAGTACACAGTATCGTTAAATCTTGTGTCTTCTTATTGACAGTACACAGTATCGTTATCTCTTTTTCTTCTTATTGACAGTACACAGTATCGTTAAATCTTGTGTCTTCTTATTGACAGTACACAGTATCGTTAAATCTTGTGTCTTTTATTGAC
>NW_013861539.1:0-338 GCF_000517525.1 Limulus polyphemus
AATATTATTTGTTTCTCCATCTATTGAGAGATAACTGAACTTCTAAGTATTTTTTCTTAATTTTTTCTCCATCTATTTAAAAATAACTGAACTTCCAAGAATATTTTCTTAATTTTTCTCAATCTAGTGATACAACTGAACTTCCAAGTATTTTTTCTCCATCTAATCAGAAATGACTGAACTTTATTGTATTTTTCTTAATTGTTTCTCAATCTATTGTGAGATAACTGTACTTCCAAGAATGTTTTTTACATCTATTGAAAGATAACAAAATTTCTAAGTATTTTTTCTCCGTGTATTGGGAGATAACTGAACTTCCAAGTATTTCTGCTTCATCT
>NW_013861540.1:0-822 GCF_000517525.1 Limulus polyphemus
ACATGTCTGTGTTTGTTGGAGTTATGGTGGTCCTATTAAAGAGATTCTTCCCTGTCTGTGATTTTTATTCGTAATGTAAGGAACTACTTCTTTTCTATGTGGTTTTTCGCAAACTTGTCTCATTGAAAAGATGCTCACGCATGTGGATAAGATAAGTATTATCCAGGTGTACACCTTCTGTAGGGGGCAAAATTTCAGGTATCTAGGTTCTTTCCCCTTGGAGTTATGTAGTCACACTTCTTTTCTGTGTGGTTTTTCGTTAGCTAGCACCACCCACCACCAACTCTTGGGCTACTCTTTTACCAACAAATAGTGGGATTGACCGTCACGTTATAACGCCCCCACGGCTGAAAGGGCGAGCATGTTTGTGGGACGAGGATTCGAACCCGCGACCCGCAGATTGTGAGTCGAGCTCCCTAACCACCTGGCCATAAAGGGCCCTGAGCGTTATAACGTGACGGTCAATCCCACTATTTGTTGGTAAGAGAGTAGCCCAAGAGTTGGTGGTGGGTGGTGATGACTAGCTGACTTCCGTCTAGTCTTACCCTACTAAATTAGGGATTGCTAGCGCAGATAGCCCTCGTGTAGCTTTGCGCGAAATTCAAAACAAACAGACAGACAGACACACACACACATGTGTGTGTTTGTGTGGGAGTACGCACGTGAGTGCCTGTGTGACCGTCATAGCTCCAGAGAAAAGAACCTAGAAATCTAAAATTTTGCAGCCATACTACGTTGATCCTGAATGTTTGCACCTGGGTATTATTACTTATCATGCGTGCGCACCTTTTTGATTGACATCATGCTTGACGAAAAACCTCA
>NW_013861541.1:0-443 GCF_000517525.1 Limulus polyphemus
AAAGGATTTATCAAAACTGTGTACTGTCAATCAGAAGACACAAGATTTATCAATACTGTGTACTGTCAATAAGAAGACACAAGATTTAACGATACTGTTTACTATCATAACAAGTCATAAGATTTAATGATACTGGGTACTATCAATAACAAGCCACAAGATTTAACAATACTGTGTCCTGTCAATTAGAAGATACAGGATTTAACAATACTGTGTCCTGTCAATAATAAGAAGATACAGGATTTATCAATACTGTGTACTGTCAATAAGAAGACATAAACTTTAACAAAATTGTATCCTGTCATAAGAAGATAAAGGATTTATCAATACTGTGTACTGTCAATAAGAAGACACAAGATTTAACAATACTGTGTCCTGTCAATAACAAGATACAGGATTTATCAATACTGTGTCCTGTCAATAAGAAGAAAAGAAGACACAAG
>NW_013861542.1:0-338 GCF_000517525.1 Limulus polyphemus
GGCTCTTCTTCCCATTGTATAATAGCAAAGGAACCTAACTGTTGATTTTTATATTTTAATGGCCCTTCTTCCCATTGTATAATAGCAAAGGAACCTAACTGTTGATTTTTATATTTTAATGTCTCTTCTTCCCATTGTATAATAGCAAAGGAACCTAACTGTTGATTTTTATATTTTAATGGCTCTTCTTCCCATTGTATAATAGAAGAGGAACCCAACTGTGATTTTTATATTTTAATGGCTCTTCTTCCCATTGTATATTAGCAGAGGAACCTAACTGTTGTTTTTTATGTTTTAATGGCCCTTCTTCCCATTGTATAATAGCAAAGGAACCTAAC
>NW_013861543.1:0-338 GCF_000517525.1 Limulus polyphemus
AGGTTATACTTTTAGATTTCACTTAGAAGAATAACATACATAGAACTTTATCTAAAAACGGACGAGATGTAACACAATGTAACAAAGTGACGAAATAGCATGTTTATAAAGTAACATGCTATCATAATGTACATTGTTGTCCGATGAAAGCTCCGATACACATTGTAACAAAGTGATGAAATGACACGTTTATAATTAGCTAACACATTGTAACAAAGTGATGAAGTGACATGTTTATAATAAAATAACATGCTAACACATTGTAACAAAGTGATGAAGTGGCGTGTTTATAATAAAATAACACGCTAACACATTGTAACAAAGTGATGAAATGACAC
>NW_013861544.1:0-338 GCF_000517525.1 Limulus polyphemus
TTGGTATTCGTGGAGTAGTTGTACCAAGTAAAGCTAAAGATGAATATGGTGGTTATAAATTCGGTAACTAGAGTTACACCTAAGTGTTCGTGGAGTAGTTGTACCAAGTAAGGCTAAAGATGAGTATGGTGATTATAAATTCGGTAACTAGAGTTATACCTAGGTGTTTATGAAGTAGTTGTAAAAAGTAACGCTAAAGATAAGTATGGTGGTTATAAATTCGGTAATTAGAGTTTCACCTAGGAGTTCGTGGAGTTGTTGTACCAAATAATGCTAAAGATGAATATGGTGGTTATAAATTCGGTAACTATAGTTACACCTATGTATACGTGGAGTAG
>NW_013861545.1:0-356 GCF_000517525.1 Limulus polyphemus
GCCCTAGATAACATTTGTTTTTGTTCCGACTATACAACTTGCCCTTAATAACATTTGTTTTTGTTCTGTCTATACAACTTGCCCTTAATAATATTTGTTTTTATTCCGACTATACAACTTGCCCTTGATAACATTTATTTCTGTTTGACAATATAACCTTTCCCTGATTACGTTAGTTTCTATTTTACTATGCAACCTGTTCTTGATAATATTTTTTTTGTTCTGACTATACAACAAGCCCTTGATAACATTTGTTTTTATTTCGACTATTCAACTTGCCCTTGGTAACATTTGTTTTTAGTTCCGACTATACAACTTGCCTTTGATAATATTTGTTTTTGTTACAACTGTGCAAC
>NW_013861546.1:0-338 GCF_000517525.1 Limulus polyphemus
TTTTCTTTTTCCTCCAACAGCTGCTCTAATCTCTCTTCTTGTTTATTTTCTCGTTCTTCTTGTTTATTTTCTCGTTCTTCTTGTTTCTTTTCTTTTTCTTCCAACCACTGCTGTAATTTCTCTTCTTGTTTCTTTTCTTTTTCCTCCAACCACTGCTGTAATTTCTCTTCTCTTTCTTCTTGTTTCTTTTCTTTTTCCTCCAACAGCTGCTCTAATCTCTCTTCTTGTTTATTTTGTTGCTCGAGCTGCCACTGTTGCAGGTTTTCTTGCAACTGCTGTTGTCTCTCTTCTTGTTTCTTTTCTTTTTCCTCCAACAACTGCTGTAATTTCTCTTCTCA
>NW_013861547.1:0-338 GCF_000517525.1 Limulus polyphemus
ACATTTCAGTTGGGACGAAGTGGACAACAGAACAAATGATGCTGCTGAAGATGTGCCACCTGAAGAAGAAACTCTACTCAGTTTTGAGAAGGGAAACAGTGAAGCTCTTGATGAAGTTACTACCACCGATGTGACTGTTACCAACGATAGGACATTTCCTGATGAAGCAGATGAACCCCACGTGAAGCAGAAGCCAACGAGACGGAAACCAGTACGGAAGAAGATACGTCCTATAAAATTAAGAGACTTTGTTGAATTGTAATTTTGTGTTTGTAATTCTGTACATTTAATTAAGTTATTTTTAATTGTTATTGGTTTAATGTCAGTGGCTATTGTTC
>NW_013861548.1:0-338 GCF_000517525.1 Limulus polyphemus
TGTGAGTTCGATGCTTCACGACGTATATCATCTAATGACTTACCTGTGAGTCGATGCTTCATGAGGTATATCATCTAACGACTTACCTGTGAGTTGATGCTTCACGAGGTATATCATCTAATGACTTACCTGTGGGTCGATGCTTCGCGACGTATATCATCTAACCACTTACCTGTGAGTTGATGCTTCACGAGATATATCATCTGATGACTTACCTGTGGGTCGATGCTTCACGAGGTATATCATCTAACGACTTACCTGTGAATTGATGCTTCACGAGGTATATCATCTAATGACTTACCTGTAAGTCGATGCTTCACGAGGTATATCATCTAATG
>NW_013861549.1:0-336 GCF_000517525.1 Limulus polyphemus
TTTCATATGAAGGTTCGTGGAAATCTTGAGCATTTACATACAAAATTCTAACTTTCTAGTATTACCATTACGATTTTTGTGGTCGCTTTATGTTACTCTTTTATTGGCTTGCCTAAAGGCGTATGTGTACTGCAGTGAAGCTTTTGGTTACTGATTGTTTCTCGATTTCTTGTTTCCAGAGGGTCCTGAATTGATTGTTCTTCTCCAACTTTGGGATGTAGGTACACTTTATCGTTGAGCAGTTACATGCATAGTTTCACCTTCCTACTATTCGTTTAACGGAGTTATGGAAGGTTTTGCGTTTTGTACCGGTACTTCGTCCCCATTTAGACGAAT
>NW_013861550.1:0-337 GCF_000517525.1 Limulus polyphemus
TTTAACAATATTCTATATGTCTTAGTTTTAAAAAATAAATAAATAAAAAATAAATACAGTCTTCAAATAACCAGAATAATTATTTTTGGATTATCTAAAAATTTTAGTTCTTCAAAAACTGCCAGTTCTATTTTTACATATGACTTTATTACAATATATAATAAAATAGACCTAAAGATTTAATCAGGGTTTTCAATGATTTGTTTGATAACTTTATAAATATTGAAATATCTATACCCAAATTTAAATTTACTATAATTCAATGTACAAATATACTCCATTTCTGTATTTATAACAGTTATGTTGTTCTTAACGACCAAGTATATAAGCAAACGGT
>NW_013861551.1:0-338 GCF_000517525.1 Limulus polyphemus
AATAATCTGTATACATATATAATGTATAATAATTGAAATGTGAGTGTGTTTTACAAAATACCAGTCTACTAAAACACAGCCAGGACAAGTTACTTTGTACAGACCAGAGGTCAGTTTTATGTTATTGGATATGGTAACATGAGTGCACGTGTGCCACATCATTGTAACTTCTGTATTGTCAGCCAGGCACAGCTGAAAGGTCAATATAATAAAAAATAATAAATATATATAAATGTATAATGTTATGAGATTTAAGCTATTTAGTCTAACCATTTATGCTTTCGTGTTATAACTTGTAGTTTTTTCTTAAAAAGCATTTGATAACTATCTGAACATTA
>NW_013861552.1:0-339 GCF_000517525.1 Limulus polyphemus
AAGCCAGATGCTTGTGGAAGCAGTGGAAGACCCATCCAGGCCAGCGAATGTGAAGATTGGAAGGTCACTTGAGGCATGCCATCAAGTAGTACCCATAACAATGGCTAATTTCTCTAAATGTGAGCAGACACTCAAGGGTGTTGGGTGTGTGCCAAGAGGTAGAGCTAGTCAATGTTAAGGCGAGAAATACAACCATAAGGAAAGGACATCCTCTCTCAGAACATTTAACAGACCTCTATAAGAAGAGCATAGTCCATTTGTCATCATCACAGGCTCTTCAGGTTAGGGAACTTTTGGCGAATTATGCAGACGTCTTTTTTAAAAGGAGATCATGACCAT
>NW_013861553.1:0-338 GCF_000517525.1 Limulus polyphemus
ATTTGCATATCTATGCAATTCTATCTCTTTCGCTGTCTTTATTTGCCTGGCTTATATACTAAAAAAAGAGGGCGCCTGGAACAAACTAGAGTTGTCAGGAAAATTCATGATCCTTTTAGAAATTCCAGTGCGCATGCTCCCAGTGTTGCGTGACTTCCGCTGTCATAACAATATCGTTATTTATGAATTATCGTGCCACTGCGAATGTCGGACGTAGGTCGCACTTCACAAAGACTGCTGGATATAATTAAACAACATATATCCACATCCATAAGGAATAAGAGTGTGAAAGAAAAGAATTTACCATGTTGCTCCTGTAAAACAAAAGTTCTACCATC
>NW_013861554.1:0-1755 GCF_000517525.1 Limulus polyphemus
TATGTCCTTGTAAGTGTTTACTCAAAAATTTTTATTTACATATATATATATATATATCGTTGTAAATGTTTAATCAGAAGTATTTATTTACCATATATATATATCAATGGGAATGTTTAATCAGAAGTTTTATTTCCCATGTATATGTATATCGTTGAGAATATTTAATCAGAAGTTTTATTTACCATATATATATCGTTGTGAATGTTTAATCAGAATCTTCATTTACCATATATATATCGATATGAATGTTTAATCAGAAGTTTTTATTTATTATATATATATCGATGTGAATGTTTAATCAGAAGTTTTATTTTCCATGTATATGTATATCGTTATAAATGTTTAATTAGAAGTTTTATTTACCATATACATATATCGTTGCATATGTGTCATCAGAAGTTTTTACTTTTACATATATATATGTATATATATATATATCATTGTAAGTATTTAGACAGACGTTTTATTTACCATATATATATATATATATATCGTTGTCAATTTTTAATCAGAAGTTTTTATTTACCATATATATATATATATCGATGTGGATGTTTAAACAGTAGTTTATATTTACCATATATATATATATATCGTTGCAATGGTTAATCAGAAGTTTTTATTTAGCATATATATATATATCGTTGTGATATTTTAATCAGAAGTTTTTATTTACCATATATACATATATATCGATGTGAAAAACTTCTGATTAAATAATATATGGTAAATAGATATATATATCTTGTGAATGTTATTCAGAAGTTTTAATTTACCATATATATATATATATCGATGTAAGATTTTTCCTCAGAAGTTTGTACTTATATATGGTAAAAATTCACATCGATATATATATACTCAGAAGTTTTTATATAACATGTGATATATATATTAAAAACTTCTGTTTAAAAATTCACATCAACGATACATATATATATATATATATACAAATATATGGTAAAGTTAATGTTTACTCAATGGTTTTGACATACCATTTGTATATATATCGATGTGAATTTTTAAGCAGAAGTTTTATTTACCATACATATATATATCGATGTTAATGTTTAATCAGAAGTTTTTATTTACCATATATATAACGATGTGAATCTTTAATCAGAAGTTTTATTTACCATGTATATGTATATCGTTGAAAATTATTAATCAGTAGTTTATATTTACCATACATATCGATGTGAATGTTTAATCAGTATATATGGTAACTAAAACTTTATCATTGTAAATGTTTAATCATATGTCTTATTTACCATATATGTATATATCGTTGTAAGTGTTTAATCAGAAGTTTTAATTTACCATATATACATATATTTTGATGTGAATGTTTAATTACCATATACATATATATATATATCGATGTGGATTTTTAACAGTAGTTTTTATTTACCATATATATATATATATATGTAAATGTTTAATCAGTAGTGTTAATTAGCATACATATATATAGTTGTAAATTTTTAGTCAGAAGTTTTTATTAACCATATATATATATTTGACGATGTGAATAATTAATCGGAAGTTTTATTTATCAAATATATATATATTGTTATGAATATTTAATTAGAAATTTTTATTTACCATAAATGTATATATCGTTGTAAGTGTCTAATCAGAAGTTTTATTTACCATGTATATGTATATCGTTGAGAATATTTAATCAGAAGTTTTATTTTTCATGTATATGTATATCGTTTAGAATGTTTAATCAGAAGTTTTATTTACGAT
>NW_013861555.1:0-338 GCF_000517525.1 Limulus polyphemus
AGATACACCTAGGTGTTCGTGGAGTTGTTGTACCAAGTAAGGCTAAAGATGAGTATGGTGGTTATAAATTCGGTAACTAGAGTTATAACTATGTGTTCATGGAGTTGTTGTACCAAATGACGCTAAAGATGAGTGTGGTGGTTATAAGTTCGGTAACTAGAGTTACACCTAAGTGTTCGTGGAGTTGTTTTACCAAATAACGCTAAAGATGACTATGGTGGTTACAAATTCGGTAACTACAGTTACACCTAGGTGTTTGTGGAGTTGTTGTACCAAATAACGCTAAAGATGAGTGTGGAGGTTATAAATTCGGTAACTAGAGTTACACCTAGGTGTTC
>NW_013861556.1:0-338 GCF_000517525.1 Limulus polyphemus
TGGGACTAAGTACTGGTACAAAAAACAAAACATTCAATAACTCCCTTAAAACGCATCGTAGGAAGGTGAAACTTCGCATGATACTGTGGAACGAACTAGTGAATATACATAGCAAATAAGGTTTACATCCATCAATTTTGAACCCTCTGATAGCAAAAAAGCTAAAACAGAGCAATATCAAAAAGCTTCACTTCAGTACACATTCTCTTTCAGAAAGCCAATAAAGTAGTAACAAAATGGACCACAAAAGTCTCAAGAATGATAACACGAACCTAGAGTTTTGCATGTAAATACGTGAGTATACAACGAACGTTCATAAAAAAAATTCGAGAAGATTC
>NW_013861557.1:0-338 GCF_000517525.1 Limulus polyphemus
ATATCTGCTCTCTGACCTTCTACTCTCGTCTCCAGGATTTGGAGCACCATGTCCTTTAACACGCCTTTGGCGTCAAACTCCCTAGTCCCACTTCTGACCTTTATCGCCTTATCACCTTTCCTCATATTCTATTACACCTTCGACAGCTTCGCACTCGCTATGTCAGTAAATGTTTTTGTGACCACAATCTCATCTTCTCCGATGCTCTCGCCACCACTGTACCCACTCCGAGAAGCATTTTTTCACAAGCTGATCACTTACTGAAGCTCTATGTCATGTCCCTCCCAGCTGACAATCCTGACAACGTCGAGATGCCGATGTCCTCTCTTCCCCCATTT
>NW_013861558.1:0-338 GCF_000517525.1 Limulus polyphemus
CTATATTTGAAGAGGTTAATGAACAACTAATGTATCATCCAAGGAAAGTAGTAAACAACTAATGCTACATTTGAAGAGGTTAATGAACAACTAATGTATCATCCAAAGAAAGTAGTGAACAACTAATGCTATATTTGAAGAGGTTAATGAACAACTAATGTATCATCCAAGGAAAGTATTGAACAACTAATGTATCAGCCAAAGAAAGTAGTGAACAACTAATGTACCACCCAAAGAAAGTAGTGAACAACTAATGCTATATTTGAAGAGGTTAATGAACAACTAATGTATCATCTAAGGAAAGTATTGAACAACTAATGTATCATCCAAGGAAAGTA
>NW_013861559.1:0-338 GCF_000517525.1 Limulus polyphemus
AACTATGATAATAACAGACCCCTACTGGTGTAGTGTAAAGTACAATACAATTTGGTAGTAAACTACAAGACAAACTTGACCTTGATGACATAACTCTTTCAGTGTAAACTAAGATAATAACAGACCCCTACTGGTGTAGTGTAAAGTACAATACAATTTGGTAGTAAACTGCAAGACAAACTTGATCTTGACGACGTGGCACTTGACCTTGATGACATAACTCTTCCAGTGTAAACTATGATAATAACAGACCCCTACTGGTGTAGTGTAAAGTACAATACAATTTGGTAGTAAACCACAAGACGACTTGATCGTGATGACATAACTCTTCCAGTGTG
>NW_013861560.1:0-338 GCF_000517525.1 Limulus polyphemus
ACACCTAAGTATTAATGGAGTAGTTGTACCAAGTAAGGCTAAAGATGAATATGGTGGTAATGAATTCGGTAACTAGAGTTACACCTATGTGTTCGTGGAGTTGTTGTACCAAATAACGCTAAAGATGAGTATGGGGGTTATTAATTCGGTAACTAGAGTTACACCTATGTGTTCATGGAGTAGTTGTACCAAGTTAAGGCTAAAGATGAGTATGGTGGTTATAAATTCGTTAACTGTAGTTACACCTTGGTGTTCATGTAGTAGTTGTGCCAAGTAAAGCTAAAGATGAGTATGGTGGTTATAAATTCGTTAACTATAGTTACACCTAGGTGTTCATG
>NW_013861561.1:0-338 GCF_000517525.1 Limulus polyphemus
TAGTAAACGATAGATTTAATAACCATAAAGTGCAAGTGACTGGCTACAGTAGTGAACGATAGATTTAATAACCATAAAGTGCCAATGACTGGCTACACTAGTAAACGATAGATTTAATAACCATAAAGTGCAAGTGACTGGCTACACTAGTAAATGATAGATTTAATAACCATCAAGTGCCAATGACTGGCTACACTAGTAAACGGTAGATTTTTCGGGTCAATATGGAATGTTTCCACCACGAACATCAAGACACCTGAAATCAAAATACTGATGAGGTCCGGAGTTACCTCCGACAACTTCTCTGAAATGTTGATGAGGTCCCGAGTTACCTCCGA
>NW_013861562.1:0-338 GCF_000517525.1 Limulus polyphemus
GGGAACAATGTATTAACACCTCCTTCCATACTAGCACTAGAACTTCCCTGACAACTTTTCCCGTTCGAACCACTTGCAGAGCTCATCATGAACACGTCCACACTCTACGAAGCCCGACGTTGCTTAACTTCGGGGATCGAACGAGAACCGGTTTTTTCAACGTGGTATGAACGATGACGATTTAATTATTTAATTGTCAAGGGTTTTCAACATCCCTCTATAAAACACAGTTGTCTGAGGAGAAAAATTGAATTTGTAAAGAAATACAGAGTTCCTTTATAAACACACTACTGCTAGAGAACGCTGGAAAGTTGTACCTCAGTGCATACACACACACA
>NW_013861563.1:0-338 GCF_000517525.1 Limulus polyphemus
GTATCTAATTCGCTTTTAAATTTACTAATGTTTTCCATTTGTACCTCTTGCCATTGTTGTTGATTTTCCTGTAGTTGGTGCTGACTTTCTTCCTGTTTCCTTTCTTGTTCCAGTTGCCACTGCTGTAATCTCTCTTCTTGTTTATTTTCTTTTTCCTCCAACAACTGCTGTAATCTCTCTTGTTTATTTTGCTGTTCGAGCTGCCATTGTTGTAGGTTTTCTTGCCACTGCTGTAATCTTTCTTCTTGTTTCTTTTCTTTCTCCTCCAATAGCTGTTGTAATCTCTCTTCTTGTTTATTTTCTTTCTCCTCCAATAGCTGTTGTAATCTCTCTTCTTA
>NW_013861564.1:0-264 GCF_000517525.1 Limulus polyphemus
ATGAATTGTAAGGTAATACAAGCTATTATCACAGCTGAATGAATTGTAAGGTAACACTTACAATTCATTCAGCTTGAATAGTAGCTAGGTAATACTAGCTACTATCCAAGCTGAATGAATTGTAAGGTAATACTAGCTACTATCCTATCTGGATGAATTGTAAGGTAACACTAGTTAAGCTTGGATAGCAGGGGATTGTAGCTAGTATTTCCTTACAATTCATTCAGCTTGGATAGTAGATAGTATTATCTTACAATTCAAATC
>NW_013861565.1:0-573 GCF_000517525.1 Limulus polyphemus
GTTGATACCTATTCTGAGTGAGAAGTAGGATTTGTTGATTGGTAGCCTGGTTAGAAGTATGATTTTTTGATATCTATTCTGAGTGAGAAGTAAGTATGATTTGTTGATTGGTAGCCTGTTTAGAAGTTTTTATTTGTTAATACCTATTTTGTGCGAGAAGAATGATTTGTTGATTTGTAGCTTGGTGAGAAGTATGATTTGTTGATACCTATTCTGAGTGAGAAGTAGGATTTGTTGATTGGTAGCCTGGTTAGAAGTATGATTTGTTGATATCTATTCTGAGTGAGAAGTAAGTATGATTTGTTGATTGGTAGCCTGTTTAGAAGTTTTGATTTGTTCTACCAATCATCAAATCATACTTCTCACTCAGAATAGGTATCTTCTCTCCAGGTGATTTGATGATTGGTAGTCTGGAGAGAAGTATGATTTCTTGATTGGTAGCCTGATTAGAAGTATGATTTGTTGATACCTATTTTGTGTGAGAAGTATGATTTGTTGATTGGTAGCCTGGTGAGAAGTATGATTTGTTGATACCTATTCTGAGTGAAAAGTATGATTTCTAGATTGGTAGTA
>NW_013861566.1:0-408 GCF_000517525.1 Limulus polyphemus
CTAATAACTACTATTAAGTAAATGTTGGTTTAATAACTATTATTAACTACATGTTCGTCTAATAACTATTATTAACTACATGTTGGTCTGATTCATGTAGTTAATGGTAGATTATAGACCAACATGTAGTTAATAGTAGTTTTGGTCTAATAACTATTATTAACTAAATGTTGGTCTAATAACTACTATTAACTAAATGTTAGTCTAATAACTACTATTAACTAAATGTTGGTCTAATAAATACTATTAACTAAATGTTGGTCTAATAAATACTATTATTAAATGTTGGTGTAATAACTACTATTAGTTAAATGTTGGTCTAATAACTATTATTAACTAAATGTTGGTCTAATAACCAATATTAACTAAATGTTGGTCTAATAACTATTATTAACTACATGTTGGTTT
>NW_013861567.1:0-338 GCF_000517525.1 Limulus polyphemus
TTTATGAAAGTCGACAAAATCGAGTTGAAGAAAACTAATAACACGTTTTAAAAGTCAACAAAATCTAGTGGAAAACTGACTAAAACGACCCATATCAATGTCAACAAAATCTAGTGGAATAAAGACTAAAAGACCTTTATAACAGTCTACAAAATATAGTTTAAGAAGGATTAAAAATTCCATTAAGAAAGTCATTCTAATATAGTGTAAGAAAGTCTAAAAATACCGCTATGAAAGTCGAAAATATCTAGTCTTAGAAGGCCTAAAAAGACAGTTATGAAAGTCGAAAAAATCGAGTGGAAGAAAACTAATAACACGTTTTCAAAGTCAAAAATATC
>NW_013861568.1:0-338 GCF_000517525.1 Limulus polyphemus
GAAAAAAGAAGAACGAGAAAGAAAAAAGAGTGACTACAGCAGTGGCAACTGGAACAAGAAAGGAAACAAGAAGTACAAATGGAAAACATTAGTAAATTTCAAAGCGAATTAAATACATTAAAGGATGATTTATTGTCTTTTACACAATGAAGCTACATTCACCATCGACTTAATCAGCCCCAGACAACGGGAAGCCCCTTCCAGACCCCGCAGCTAAACCCTAATGCAGACATCTTCAGTCTTGTTAGAACTCACATCCCGGATATGAATGTCAGCAATAGGGGTAATCTAGTAAGAAGGAAGCCACAAGAATTCGATGGGAAGGTACCGTGGGAAGC
>NW_013861569.1:0-338 GCF_000517525.1 Limulus polyphemus
TTACAGGTATCAATATTTACCTAGAAAGATGTTTTCTTCACTCGTGGAAATAATCCATATAGCCTGCAGCAGAGGTTGTGAAAAAACATATTTGATTAAATACCCATATCTAATACCTTTCTTCGTTCGATACCCACACTTGATAATTTACTTAAATAGATACCCACCACATCTTTCTTTTCAAATGATATCTGATTACTTGGTTTATTCGTTCCCCACTCGTGATAATGTTAAATATTACCCCAACGGAAGACTTTTTATGGTCTGATCTTTGTACTTAAAATAACGTAGCATGGTGGATCATACTGATAATAAGAAGCTTCAGAAGGAAACATTGG
>NW_013861570.1:0-337 GCF_000517525.1 Limulus polyphemus
CTTTTTTGGTAACATTATCTGGTATGTTTCCTTTAAGGGCTTTTTGTATTACGGTCACTCTTGTTTTTTTTCTAGATTTATGGACATTATTTTTTCTTCGAAACACATCATGCATCTGACGATTTTTAAAAGATCCAAACTTTTCATGATTATTTAATCCAGCAAAACCACTTTTGCCATAATTGTCGAAATTGATTTGTCCCTTCCTATATAATGGCACGAATGTATTTTCTGTACGTTGTTTGGGTGATTTTTACTATTTGTTGCATCATTATTTAGTTCTCTCTCGTTAGCACCTACCACGACTTCAATTTTTATTGAAAATACATCTCTATCC
>NW_013861571.1:0-305 GCF_000517525.1 Limulus polyphemus
GTACTCTCAATAAGAAGACACAAGATTTAACAATACTGTATACTCTCAATAAGAAGACTCCTAAATCTTGTGTCTTGTATTGTTAAATCTTGTGTCTTCTTATTTACAGTACACAGTATTGTTTTGTACTGTCAATAAGAAGACACAAGATTTATAAATACTGTGTACTATCAATAAGAAGACACAAGATTTAACTATACTGTGTACTGTCAATAAGAAGACACAAGATTTAATCTTCTTATTGACAGTACACAGTATAGTTAAATCTCGTGTCTTCTTATTGACAGTACACAGTATTGCACAAT
>NW_013861572.1:0-415 GCF_000517525.1 Limulus polyphemus
CTTTATGTAGTGCTATAGAAACATGTTTGTATAGTAATGAGGTGGGAATCAGCAGGAAGTGTGTAAAGTTTAAAAGGTGTAGTGACTATGTAGTGCTATAGAAACACGTTTGTATAGTAATGAAGTGGGAATCAGTAGGAAGTGTGTAAAGTTTAAAAGTTGTAGTGACTCTATGTAGTGCTATAGAAACACGGTTGTATAGTAATGAAGTGGGAATCAGCAGGAAGTTTTAGTGACTGTGTGTAGTGCTATAGAAACATGTTTGTATTTATACATCATTTTAATGAAATTACAGTAAAGAATGGCTATTGCTTTTCTCTAGTATTTATGATATGTAATTCAGAATGAATCCGATAGAGCACAAACAACATGCCCAATGCCATTTAGCGAGCACTGTTTGTAATACATGAGAACA
>NW_013861573.1:0-338 GCF_000517525.1 Limulus polyphemus
AAAACAGGGCACAAGAGAGCTCAATGCTGGCACCTTTAACACAGGGAAGATGCCACAGCAGGAAAGGCTGCTACCCAGAAAGGTTGTTGGAACTGTAGCAAACAAGGACATATGATGAATCAGTGTAAGAAGAATACCACCAATACGTCAGCCTTAAGGAAACCAGTAGTCGTTCCTGTTGAGGGATTCTCACCAAACTCCATTGTGAAAGTCCCAACAGCTAAGTGTAAAATGCCAAGTACACATAGTGTTTACGTGACATGGAAGCTGGATGGCCAAAGGTGCAACTTTGTCATAGATTCTGCATCTCAGCAAACCCTTGTGAGCATCAAGGTGTT
>NW_013861574.1:0-828 GCF_000517525.1 Limulus polyphemus
GCATTAATGTTCTGATACGCACATCAGTATTAAGACACACGACTAAAAATTGATTGCACTTTTCCATTTTACTACCTTATTTCCGTTGTATGCATGTGTTACTTTTTCTCTATATAGTTCATAATACATTTGAACGTTTCCTTCGGAACTCTGTGTTTCAACAAACACCTGTCTCCAGGAGACGTCCATTGACACAAAGCTTATATTGGTTTCTGTATGTAGTAAATTATAGGTGACAATCCTATGAACTTTTTCGAACTAGAAATTCTCCCACCATTAATACATATATATATTTGCACAGGACAAGATGTAAAAAGTCGCTTCTTCCGTAAAATTCGTACTTAGTGTTAAGGTATTTACCCACACGCAAAAAACTGCTTTAAAAATGCAGCCATATTTTAGTTTTAGATAATACAAACTTTCAAGACCGAGTGACTTACGCAGTATAGTACCTTGGGTCTATTATATGCATAGAGAGACGATCCTGTGTACCATTAGTGGCTAGAAATCTGGCGATATCTATCTATCATCCATCTATCGAGGATGTATCCTCTTTTGTGCAAAGAGATAATGAATTGTAAATCAATTAAAAACACTGCAACGTTAAAAATGCATAATAATGTATTCACAGGGCACCAGGCTCTTTGAACAACTATACATTTGTCTGTTTGTTTGTTATGGATTTTGCGCAAAGCTACAGGAGGGCTATCTGCGCTAGCCGTCCCTAATTTAGCAGTGTAAGACTAGAGGGAAGGCAGCTAGTCATCACAACCCACCGCCAACTCATGGGCTAATCTTTTACCAATGAATAGTGGGATTGACCGTCAC
>NW_013861575.1:0-336 GCF_000517525.1 Limulus polyphemus
TAAAGTATTGTTTGTTTGTTTTTTGAATTTCGCGCAAAGCTACACGAGGGCTATCTGCGCTAGCCGTCCCTAATTTAGCAGTGTAAGACTAGAGGGAAGGCAGGTAGTCATCACCACCCACCGCCAATTCTTGGGCTACGCTTTTACCAACGCCCCCACGGCTGAAAGGGCGAACATTTTTGGTGGGACGGGGATTCGAACTCGCGACCCTCAGATTGGGAGTCGAGCGCCCTAACCACTTGGCCACGCCGGGCCACTTAACGGAAAGAGAAAACAATAAAGTGATCACCAGTATATTCAGGAAACCCATGCTGTCAACATGGCCCACACATAAGA
>NW_013861576.1:0-353 GCF_000517525.1 Limulus polyphemus
ATTCAAAGAGTACTGTAAAATACTAGTTGTAATAGATGTAGCACTATTCAGAGGGTACTGTACAATACTAGTTGTAAGAGATGTAGCACTATTCAGAGGGTACTGTACAATACTAGTTGTTATAGATGTAGTACTATTCAAAGAGTACTGTACAATACTAGTTGTTATAGATGTAGTACTATTCAAAGAGTACTGTACAGTACTAGTTGTTATAGATGTAGTACTATTCAAAGAGTACTGTACAATACTAGTTGTTATAGATGTAGTACTATTCAGTGGGTAGTGTACAATACTAGTTGTTATAGATGTAGTACTATTCAGAGGGTACTGTACAATACTAGTTGTAAGAAATG
>NW_013861577.1:0-361 GCF_000517525.1 Limulus polyphemus
AACTTCGTTTGGTCTACATACAGTCTTCAGTTATGGATATACAGCTTCATTTGGTCTACATACAGTCTTCAGTTACGGATATACAACTTCATTTGGTCTACATACAGTCTTCAGTTACGGATATACAACTTCATTTGGTCTACATATATTCTTCAGGTATGGATATACAACTTCGTTTGGTCTACATATATTCTTCAGTTATGGATATACAACTTCGTTTGGTCTACATATAGTCTTCAGTTATGGATATACAACTTCGTTTAGTCTACATATATTCTTCAGTTATGGATATACAGCTTCATTTAGTCTACATACAGTCTTCAGTTACGGATATACAACTTCGTTTGGTTTACATACCAGT
>NW_013861578.1:0-860 GCF_000517525.1 Limulus polyphemus
AACTAAGATAACTGTACTGTCACATTAGAAGAGGTTTTTTGTGACAAAACAACAACAACACTACACTGAATGTATTATGTGATACAAGAAAAACTGTACACTCACATTAGTAGAGGTTATTTATGACAAAACAACAACAACTGCACTGACTGTACGAAGTGATAGAACTAAGATAACTGTACTGTCACGTTAGAATAGGCTATTTAGGACAAAACAACAACTACTGCACTAACTGTATTAAGTGATACAACTAAGAGAACTGTACTGTCACATTAGAAGAGGCTATTCGTGACAAAAGAACACTACACTGACTGTATTAAATAATACGAGAGAAACTGTATTTTCACATTAGAAGATGCTATCTGTGACAAAACAACAACAACTCTAGACTGACTGTATTAAGTGATACAACTAAGATAACTGTACTGTCACATTAGAATAGGTTATTTGTGACAAAACAACAACAACACTACAATGACTGTATTAAGTCATACAAGATAAACTGTACACTCACATTAGAAGAAGTTATTTATGACAAAACAACAACAACTGCACTGACTGTACTAAGTGATAGAACTAAGATAACTGTACTGTCACATTACGAGAGGCTATTTGTGACAAAACAAGAACAACACTACACTAACTGTATTAAGTGATGCAACTATGAGAACTGTACTGTCACATTAGAAGAAACTATTCGTGACAAAACAACACCACACTGACTGTATTAAGTGATACAAGAGAAACTGTACTTTCACATTAGAAGAGGATATTTGTGATAAAAAAACAACAACAACTACACTGACTGTACTAAATGATACAACGAAGATAACTGTACTAACACATTAGAAGAGGCTATT
>NW_013861579.1:0-338 GCF_000517525.1 Limulus polyphemus
TTCGGTAACCAGAGTTACACCTAGGTGTTCGTGGAGTTGTTGTACCAAATAACGCTAAATATGACTATGGGGGTTATAAATTCGGTAACCAGAGTTAAACCTCAATGTTCATGGAGTAGTTGTTACAAGTAAGGCTAAAGATGAGTATAGTGGTTATAAAATCGGAAACTAGACTTACACCTAGGTGTTGATAGAGTAGTTGTACCAAATAAGGCTAAAGTTGAGTTTGGTGTTTATAAATTCGGTTCATAGAGTAAAACCTAGGTGTTCGTGGAGTTGTTGTACCAAGCAAGGCTAACGATGAGTATGGTGGTTATAAATTCGGTAACTACAGTTAC
>NW_013861580.1:0-338 GCF_000517525.1 Limulus polyphemus
TCCAAACTGTTAACTTATTGTAATAGGTAAGTTTTATCTCACCTTTGAAGATGTGGAGGATGATATATTAGTGAATGATGTAAGTCTAGAGGGGTGTATATCACGTTAGGTTCAATCTTGTATATGCTTCCCACACACAAACACAAGATAACCAAACTGTTAACTTATTGTAATAGGTAAGTTTTACCTCACCTTTGAAGATGTGAAGGATGATATATTAGTGAATGATGTAAGTCTAGAGGAGTGTATATAATGTTGGGTTCAATCTTGTATATGCTTCCCACACACAAACACAAGATAACCAAACTGTTAACTTATTGTAATAGGTAAGTTTTATC
>NW_013861581.1:0-338 GCF_000517525.1 Limulus polyphemus
AAAAACTAGTCAGCAGTCATGGAAAATCGAAAAAGGGGTGCGGAGTTGAATACTTATACCCACAACGGCTCATCTCCTACTGAATTCCATTGTCTGTAGCCAGTTGTGGGAAGGCAGTTACTCTTAAGTTTTTCTAATATCAAAAGTAGAAAAAATATATGACCACCCTAAAAAATATTTCTACTAAAAGTTCCTCCCAACCTCCACCCTTTCTAAAAAGATGACAAAAGTATTCAATAAAGTATAAAAGATCTTAAAATGAACTACGTACTCTACCTCAACTTTTAGTAGTTCATATTCCTCTTGTAAAATTATTCAAGTATAGCTTGAGATAGCTG
>NW_013861582.1:0-456 GCF_000517525.1 Limulus polyphemus
GACTATTAAGAAACTTTTTGATCTTCCCGGTCTGTCTGACTTCTAAAAACTTTTGATCTTCCTGGTATGTCTGAATATTGAGAAACTTCTAATCTTTCTGTTATTTCTGACTACAGAGAATTTTTTGATTTTCCTGATCTGTCTATTGTTTGTTATTAAGCACAAAGCTACACAAAGGGCTATCTGTGCCCTGCCCACCACGGGTATCAAAACGTGGTTTCTAGCACTGTAAGTCCGCAGACATACCGCTATGCCACTGGGGGACTGGTATATCTCACTTGAGGAACTTTTGATCTTCCTGGTATTTCTGACTATTGAAAAACTTTTGATCTTCCTGGTCTGTCTGACAATTGAGAAACTTTTGACCTTCCTGTTCTGTCTGACTATTGAGAAACTTTTGACCTTCCTGTTATATCTGACTATTAAGAAACTTTTGATCTTCCTGGTCTGTCTGAC
>NW_013861583.1:0-362 GCF_000517525.1 Limulus polyphemus
AGAGAGACAACAGCAGTTGCAAGAAAACCTGCAACAGTGGCAGCTCGAACAACAAAATAAATAAGAAGAGAGATTACAGCTGTTGTTAGAGGAAAAAGAAAAGAAACAAGAAGAAAGATTACAGCAGTGGCAAGAAAACCTACAACAATGGAAGCTCGAACAGCAAAATAAGCAAGAAGAGAAATTACAGCAGTTGATAGAGGAGAAAGAAAATAAACAAGAAGAACTAGAAATGAAACAAGAAGAGAGACTACAGCAGTGGCAACTGGAACAAGAAAGGAAACAAGAAGTACAAATGGAAAACATTAGTAAATTTAAAAGCGAATTAGATACGTTAAAGGACGATCTATTGTCTTTTACAC
>NW_013861584.1:0-338 GCF_000517525.1 Limulus polyphemus
TTCGGTAACAGTCACATCAGTAGTAGTAACTTCATCAAGAGCTTCACAATTTCCCTTCTCAAAACTGAGTAGAGTTTCTTCTTCGACGGTGGCTTCTTCAGGTGTCACGTCTTCAGCAGCGTCATTTGTTCTGTGGTCCACTTCATCCCAACTGAAATGTCCTGGACCGTGATAACGCCAAAGCCTGTTGGCATGCGCCACTTTTGGTTTACCTCGCCGTCCACATTTTACCCAGAAAGTCACGTCTGAGAGACGATCCACTATGTCATATGGACCTTCCCATGGAGAAGACAACTTAGGAGACTTCCTTTTGGTCTTCCTGGGATTATACAACCACA
>NW_013861585.1:0-413 GCF_000517525.1 Limulus polyphemus
TACCGTTCCTGCATATCTATGTTTACATCTGTACGTTCAGTTAAGATACCGTTCCTGCATATCTATGTTTACATCTGTACGTTTAGTTAAGATATCGTTACTGCATATCGATGTTTACATCTGTACGTTCAGTTAAGATACCGTTCCTGCATATCGATGTTTACATCTGTACGTTCAGTTAAGATACCGTTCCTGCATGTCGATCCTATTGGCGTATAATGTTTTTCCTAAAATTCAATTTTGCCTGTACACTCACCCGCCAATCACGTGTCAAGTGTCCGTCACTGTTATCTAACAGATATATTAAGACACGTGTAAAGTGTCCATTACTGTTATATAATAGATATATTAAGACACGTGTAAAGTGTCCATTACTGTTATATAATAGATATATTAAGACACGTGTAAAGTGT
>NW_013861586.1:0-337 GCF_000517525.1 Limulus polyphemus
ACTTGGACAGTTGTCAGCAGACGACAGGCACAGCTATAGAACACTGGTGTCGGCTCTAGAACTCAGGTACGGAACCCAAAACCAGTCAGAAGTCTACAGGGCCAGGTTCAGGACAAGAGTCCGTGCTAAAGGGGAGAGCCTGCAAGAGCTGGCACAGGACTTGGAAAGCATGGCACATAAGGCCTACCCAACTGCACCACCCGATCTCCTCAAGAGGAATCATTTCGTAGATGCCTTGGACAGTCCACAACTTAAGATACAAGTGAAGCAAGCACACCCCTCTACCATGCAGGATGCAATGGCCAGAGCTCTCGAATTTGAATCCTACTTTAAGTCC
>NW_013861587.1:0-502 GCF_000517525.1 Limulus polyphemus
TAAGGATCCCAGTCCCCCCTCTTTCCCCTGAGGGAGCCATTACAGTAAATTATGACCCCCTGAGGGACGGAGTCTAATATAACCGGGACAGAGTCATGCAAGAAGCCAATTAGTGCACCAACTTGACTAATATTCCGAAAGTTAGAAGAAACTGCGTGGCATTCAAATAATTCATTGTCTCCAGCCCATCTTTTCAAACTGTTTATCTCTTCACGCCGTGCTTGTTACAGATGCTGGATTTTTTTTAACGAAATTTCACGGTGATAATAATGGCAGGGTGTGTTATCGTCCACGAAAACTTCAGGGCAAACAAAAAACAAAACAAAAACTTCTCATTCTTTTTTTCTTGACTGCGAAACCGAGTATCGTGTATTTCAATCCCTTCAGGGCAAACAAAAAACAAAGCAAAAACTTCTCATTCGATTGAAATACACGATACCCGGTTTCGCAGTCAAGAAAAAACTTCAGGGCAAACAAAAAACAAAGCAAAAACTTCTCATTC
>NW_013861588.1:0-335 GCF_000517525.1 Limulus polyphemus
GTACACAGTATCGTTAAATCTTACGTCTTCTTATTGACAGTACACAGTATCGTTAAATCCTGTGTCTTCTTATTGACAGTACACAGTATCGTAAAATCGTTTGTCTTCTTATTGACAGGACACATTATTGTTAAATCTTGTGTTTTCTTACTGACAGTACACATTATCGTTGAATATTGTGTCTTCTTATTGACAGTACACAGTATCGTTAAATCTTGTGTCCTCTTATTGACAATACACAGTATCGTTAAATCTTGTGTCTTCTTATTGACAGTACACAGTATCGTTAAATCTTGTGTCTTCTTATTGACAGTACACAGTATCGTTAAATCTTG
>NW_013861589.1:0-341 GCF_000517525.1 Limulus polyphemus
AAAAGGTAAAAGACTAAAACTGAATAATAAGAGTATAATATAAGCATTTATTGACACCATGTTGCTTTAGAAGTGTAAAATAAACTTTGTTAATGATGTATTACATGGACAAGGCTGTGTCATTTCTTCTATTTTAAAACAAACTTTGTTACTGATGTATTACATGGACAAGACTGTGCCATTTCTTCTATTTTGAAACAAACTTTGTTACTAATGTATTACCTGGACAAGGCTGTGTCATTTCTTCTATTTTGAAACAAACTTTTTTACTGATGTATTACCTGGACAAGGCTGTGTCATTTCTTCTATTTTAAAACAAACTTTGTTACTGATGTATTACC
>NW_013861590.1:0-338 GCF_000517525.1 Limulus polyphemus
CAATAAAATATTTCACTAGAGGTAAATGGCTGCTTAAAATAGAATACACCGACATCATAGCACGAGATAGACACTTGTTATTTTAAATTACCAGTTTAATCCTAAAATGTATATTTTTTAACAGTTTCACAACTCCATATTCATTCAAACAGTAATGAACAAAAACATTACTTATTTAACAGAATGAGATTGGTGGAGAATTTATACACACATCTATATAGGATTTATACACACATCTATATAGAATTCATACACACATCTATATAGGATTTATACACATATCTATATAGAATTTATACACAAATATATATAGGATTTATACACACATCTATATAGGA
>NW_013861591.1:0-338 GCF_000517525.1 Limulus polyphemus
AAACAAGAAGAGAGATTACAGCAGTGGTTGGAGGAAAAAGAAAAGAAACAAGAAGAGAGATTACAACAGTTGTAGGAGAAACAAGAAAAGAGATTACAACAGTTGTTGGAGGAAAAAGAAAAGAAACAAGAAGAGAGCCAACAGCAGTTGCAAGAAAACCTGCAACAATGGCAGCATGAACAGCAAAATAAACAAGAGAAATTACAGCAATTGTTGGAGGAAAAAGAAAAGAAACAAGAAGTACGAGAAAAGAAACAAGTAGAGAGATTACAGCAGTGGCAACTAGAACAAGAAAGGAAACAGGAAGAAAGTATCCAACAGTTGCAGGAAAGTAAGCA
>NW_013861592.1:0-321 GCF_000517525.1 Limulus polyphemus
AATTGTTAGTGAGATAGTTAATCCTTTAGTTCAGTTGTTACCTTACTAATAATTGTTAGTGGGATAGTTAATCCTTTACTTCAGTTGTTAACTTACTAATAATTGTTAGTGGTATAGTTAATCCTTCAGGTCAGTTGTTACTTTACTAATAATTGTTAGTGGGATAGTTAATCCTTAAGTACAGTTGTTAACTTACTAACTAACAATTAGTTAACAACTGAACTAAAGGATTAACTATACCACTAACAATTATTAGTAAGTTAACAACTGAACTATAACAATTATTGTAAGTGGGATAGTTAATCCTTTACTTGAGTTGTT
>NW_013861593.1:0-338 GCF_000517525.1 Limulus polyphemus
GTAAATATTATACTGAAAAATGTAATACACTACATTGTTGAACGTAAATATTATACTGAAAAATGTAATACGCTACATTGTTGAACGGAAATATTATACTGAAACAAGTAATACACTACATTGTTGAACGGAAATATTATACTGAAAAATGTAATACGCTACATTGTTGAACGGAAATATTATACTGAAACAAGTAATACACTACATTGTTGAACGGAAATATTGTACTGAAAAATGTAATACACTACATTGTTGAACGGAAATATACTGAAAAATGTAATACACTACACTGTTGAACGGAAATACTGTACTGAAAAATGTAATATACTACATTGTTG
>NW_013861594.1:0-458 GCF_000517525.1 Limulus polyphemus
TCAAAGAAGTTCCATTTTTAAAAGCAGACAACAAGTACTTCTTTCTATTGCAATATCAGGAAAATCTAATTTTTTGACAATTTTAGAAAATTTCAAAGGCAGACAACAAGTACTTCTTTCTATTGCAATATCAGGAAAATCTAATTTTTTGACAATTTTGGAAAATTTCAAAGGCTATAGCCTTGGTAGTTTCCACGAAAAAGTCAATTTTTTGAAACAGAAAAAATGTGAGTATTTTAAATCAGTATTGACAGTAAAATACCGCTTAGTATTTATTTCACAAAAACTCAAAATTTTGAGTTATCCGAAATTTTATTAACAAACCAAGGAATTTCTTTGGTTTGTTAATAAAATTTCGGATAACTCAAAATTTTGAGTTTTTCTATGAAATAAATACTAAGCGGTATTTTACTGTCGATAATGATTTAAAATATGCACATTTTTTCTGTTTCCAACAA
>NW_013861595.1:0-337 GCF_000517525.1 Limulus polyphemus
ATACTGGTTTAATTTATGAATAGTTGACTATTTTATATATAACAACTTGGCATGGTTTACAGACATATAGTGGTTTAACTTATGAATAGTTGACTATTCTTCTTTATTTTATATATAACAGCTTGGCATGGTTTACAGACATATACTGGTTTAACTTATGAATAGTTGACTATTCTTCTTCATTTTGTATATAACAGCTTGGCATGGTTCACAGACATATACAGCCTCAGTCTCTTCAACAGTTAGAGGCCATAGAAGGAAGTAAATTCCACCAAAATCATATTAATCTATATTGTTACGTCTCCGGTCGTTAATTGATTTTCCGTAACTTCGTTCT
>NW_013861596.1:0-338 GCF_000517525.1 Limulus polyphemus
CTTATAACCCCATACTCATCTTTAGCGTTATTTGGTACAACAACTCCACGAACACCTAGGTGTAACTCTAGTTACCGAATTTGTAACCACCATACTCATCTGTAGCGTTATTTGGTACAACAACTCCACGAACATCTAGGTGTAACTCTATTTACCGGATTTGTAATCACCAAACTCATCTACAGCGTTATTTGGTACAACAACTCCACGAACACCTAGGTGTAACTCTAGTTACCGAATTTGTAACCACCATACTCATCTGTAGCGTTATTTGGTACAACAACTCCACGATCACCTAGGTGTAACTCTAGTTACCGAATTTATAACCACCATACTCA
>NW_013861597.1:0-338 GCF_000517525.1 Limulus polyphemus
TATAACTTCAAGATTAATAACAATATCGAGTAACGATCAGCAATAATAAGTTTTAACTATATCTCGTGAACTAACTCGTTTAAACTTAAGGCAGGGTTTTTATTTTGCCGTTAAATCACGCAGCTACATCTGCCTGACCAACAAATTTACATAATCTTTCACAACATTAACATCTGTAAGTCATCGCTAGGGGAAGCTCGTAAAATTCAACGTGTTTTAGTTAGAAGGTGAGTTAGCACTTTAATATAACTAAAACTTCATATTTGAATTAAACGATAGAAGGAATAATAAATGAACGGTAAACCATAACAAAATAAAAGTAGAATTTACTATCACAC
>NW_013861598.1:0-338 GCF_000517525.1 Limulus polyphemus
CTTCTTTTGACAATACACAGTATCGTTAAATCTTGTGTATTTTTTTTGATAGTACACAGTATCGTTAAATCATGTATCTTCTTATTGACAGTACACAGTTTTGTTAAATCTTGTGTCTTCTTATTGACAGTACACTGTATTGTTAAATCTTGTTTCTTCTTATTGAAAGTACACAGTATCGTTAAATCTTGTGTTTTCTTACTGATAGTACACATTATCGTTAAATCTTGTGTCTTCTTATTGAAAGTACACAGTATCGTTAAATCTTGTGTCTTCTTATTGACAGTACACAGTATATTTAAATCTTCTGTCTTTTTATAGATAGTACAGAGTATTGC
>NW_013861599.1:0-766 GCF_000517525.1 Limulus polyphemus
ATCACACTATAATAGTTTACTAGTGTTCCACTGTATTGTGTAAATATGTGGGGAATAATCACACCATAATAGTTTACTAGTGTACCACTGTATTGTTTAAAGATGTGGGGAATAATCACACCATAATAGTTTACTAGTGTTCCACTGTATTGTGTAAATATGTGGGGAACAATCACACCATAATAGTTTACTAGTGTACCACTGTATTGGTTAAAGATGTGGGGAATAATCACACCATAATAGTTTACTAGTGTTCCACTGTATTGTGTTAATATGTAGGGAATAATCACACCATAATAGTTTACTACTGTTCCACTGTATTGTGTTAATATGTAGGGCACTAGTAAACTATTATGGTGTGATTATTCACAATACAGTGGTACACTAGTAAACTATTATGGTGTGATTATTCCCCACATCTTTAACCAATACAGTGGTACCCCACATATTTACTAGTAAACTATTATGGTGTGATTATTACAATACAGTGGTACACTAATAAACTATTATGGTGTGATTATTCCCCACATCTTTAACCAATACAGTGGTACACTAGTAAACTATTATGGTGTGATCATTCCCCACATCTTTACACAATACAGTGGTACACTAGTAAACTATTATGGCGTGATTGTTCCCCACATATTTACACAATACAGTGGTACACTAGTAAACTATTATGGTGTGATTATTCCCCACATCTTTAAACAATACAGTGGTGCACCCCACATATTTAAAATAATCACACCATAATAGTTTACTAGTG
>NW_013861600.1:0-337 GCF_000517525.1 Limulus polyphemus
CAAAAACAAATGTTATCAAAGGCAAATTGTATAATCGGAACAAAAACAAATATTATCAAGAATATGGTGCATAGTAAAATTAAAACTAACGTTATGAAGGAAAGGTTGTGTTGTCAAAACAAAAACAAATGTGATCAAGGGCAAGTTGTATAGTCGGAATAAAAACAAATGTTACCAAGAACAGGTTGCAGACTAAAATAAAATCTAACGTTATCAAGGAAAAGTTATAATGTCAAAACAGAAATAAATGTTATCAAGGGAAGTTGTATAGTCGGAACAAAAACAAGTATTATCAAGAACAGGTTGCATTGTAAAATAAAAACTAACGTTATCAAGG
>NW_013861601.1:0-374 GCF_000517525.1 Limulus polyphemus
ATTAAACCGTACGTAAGTTGCACTATGAATAAATATGTATCTTGTTGAAATCGAGCGTGGCCTAGTGGTTGGTTATTATTCAACAAATAGCCTTATTACAAACATTAAACCGTACGTAAGTTGCACTATGAATAAATATTTATCTTGTTCAGATCGAGCGTAGCCTAATGGTTGGTTATTATTCAACAAATAGCCTTATTACAAACATTAAACAGTACGTAAGTTGCACTATCAATAAATATGTATCTTGTTCAGATCGAGCGTGGTCTAATGGTTGGTTATTATTCAACAAATAGCCTTATTTCAAACATTACACCGTACGTAAGTTGCACTGTGAATAAATATGTATCTCCTCGATCTGAACCGTGGCCTAA
>NW_013861602.1:0-338 GCF_000517525.1 Limulus polyphemus
ACTTGAAAAATAAGCTGATATATATATTTCTGAAAACGACTTTCCAAATGCGCCAACAATGATGTAGACGCTGGAAACAATCTTAAACGATAATTAACTAAAGAGAACACAACATGTGTGAGTGGAAATTAGCCAAGTAAAAGTAATGTTGAATATCACGTAAAACACACAATTGTTTGTAACGATAAATAGTCTCGTGCATTTTTTAAATATTCAAATTTTCTATACACTTCTAAAAGAATTTATAGATACAAAATCAGAAAAGGCTGTTCGCAATATTGTATTACAAATACAATTAAAATAGTTCTTCTGGTGTTTGATATCGTTAGGTGTTAACC
>NW_013861603.1:0-338 GCF_000517525.1 Limulus polyphemus
TATAATTGTATTTTGTCTAGTGATTGAAGTATGTAATATAAGATTATGAGGTACCACACTCTGGCCTGTCTGACTATAAAACTGGAGTATTTCAATGCTTTGTCTCTTGGTTTGCTGATCTTTGTTTTCATCTTTATTTTGTTTTGGGTCTCTTGTTTTCAACTCTTAACATTGCCCTTGGTCTCAACAAAAAGACTGTAGGCATTCAGATTAGAAGCCTGACAGTAAGTTGGAAATTATTAAAATGTACACAGTTTTGTGAATAAAATTTTTTTTTATTTGTTTTCTTTTGCTCTCCATGTTCAATTTATTCTTTCCATAACAATCCTGAACCTTCA
>NW_013861604.1:0-337 GCF_000517525.1 Limulus polyphemus
TTAAAGCTAACAGGTAGCCTACTGTGCAACTTTGCATTAAAGCTAACAGGTAGCCTACTGTGCAACTTTGCGTTAAAGCTAACAGATAGCCTTCTGTGCAACTTTGCATTAAAGCTAACAGATAGCCTACTGTGCAACTTTGCATTAAAGCTAACAGATAGCCTACTGTGCAACTTTGCATTAAAGCTAACAGGTAGCCTACTGTGCAACTTTGCATTAAAGCTAACAGGTAGCCTACTGTGTAACTTTGCATTAAAGCTAACAAGTAGCCTACTGTGCAACTTTGCGTTAAAGTTAACAGATAGCCTTCTGTGTAACTTTGCGTTAAAGCTAACAG
>NW_013861605.1:0-354 GCF_000517525.1 Limulus polyphemus
ATACTCATTTTTAGTCTTAATGGAACAACTACTCCATGAACACCTAGGTGTAACTCTAGTTTCCGATTTTATAACCACCATACTCATCTTTAGCCTTACTTGGTACAACTACTCCATGAACACTTTGGTTTAACTCTGGTTACCGAATTAATAACCCCATACTCATCTTTAGCGTTATTTGGTACAACAACTCCACGAACACCTAGGTGTAACTCTATTTACCGGATTTATAACCATCATACTCATCTTTTGCTTTACTTGGTAAAACTACTCCATGAACACATAGGTGTAACTCTAGTTACAGAATTTATAACCACCATACTTATCTTTAGCCTTACTGGTACAACTACTCAA
>NW_013861606.1:0-337 GCF_000517525.1 Limulus polyphemus
CAAAGTGTCACACAAACACCACTTTACATTAATGTTGATTTAATGATCATTATATCATTTAAAACAGTGTCACACATACACTGCCTTACATTAACGTTGATTTAATAATAATTATATCAATTAAAACAGTGTCACACATACACTGCCTTACATTAATGGTGATATAATAATCATTATATCATTTAAAACAGTGTCACACACACACTGCCTTACATTAATGGTGATATAATAATCATTATATCATTTAAAACAGTGTTACACATACACTGCCTTACATTAATGGTGATATAATAATCATTATATCATTTAAAACAGTGTCACACATACACTGCCTTGC
>NW_013861607.1:0-338 GCF_000517525.1 Limulus polyphemus
TAAAATTATTATGTCCTAAAAAACTACTTGTTCCAAGAAAACTCAATATCTAAAATGATTATGTCTTAAAAACTACTTGTTCTAGGAAAACTCAATATCTAAAATGATTTTGTCTTAAAAACTATTTGTTCTAGGAAAATTCAATATCTAAATTGATTATGTCTTAAAAACTACTTGTTCCAAGAAAACTCAATATCCAAAAATATTATGTCCTAAAAAACTACTTGTTCTAGGAAAATCAATATCTAAAATGATTATGTCTTAAAAACTACTTGTTCCAAGAAAACTCAATATCTAAAATGATTATGTCTTAAAAATTACTTGTTCCAAGAAAACTC
>NW_013861608.1:0-1292 GCF_000517525.1 Limulus polyphemus
AAACACATTGTCTGCAGAATAAAGTCAACAGTGGGTCATAGAACGATACTAGCTATTGGGTCCTATTTAACCCAGTCGGTCTTAAACAAACACATCTAGATATGTTGTAAATATATGATTTAATTAACAAATTGGCTGCAGATTAAAGTCAACAGTGGGTGATAGAACGATACTAGCTATTAGGTCCTGTTTAATCCAGTCGGACATAAGGAAACATATGTAGATGAAATAGGACCCAATAGCTACTATCGTTCTATCACCCACTGTTGACTATAGTCTGCAGCCAGTTTGTTAATTAACTCATATATTTACAACATATCTACACGTGTTTGTTTTAAACCGACTGTATTAAATAGGACCTATTAGCTAGTATTGTTATATGACCCACTGTTGACTTTAGTCAGCAGCCAATGTGTTAATTAACTCATATATTTACAAAATATCTACATGTGTTTGTTTAAGACCGACTGGATTAAATAGGACGCAATAGCTAGTATCGTTCTATGACCCACTGTTGACTTTAGTCTGCAGACAATGTGTTTATTAACTCATCTATTTACAACAACTTTATTCTGCAGACAATGTGTTTATTAACTAATCTATTTACAACATATCTTCATTGGTTTTCTCAAGTCCGAGTGGATTAAATAGATCCAATAACAATTATCGTTCTATGACCCACTGTTGACTTTAGTCTGCAACCAGTTTGTTAATTAACTCATATATTTACAATATATCTACATGTGTTTGTTTAAGACCGACTGGATTAAGTAGCACCCAATAGCTAGTATCGTTCTATGACACACTGTTGACTTTAGTCTGCAGCCAGTTTGTTAATTAACTCATATATTTACAACATATCTACATGTGTTTGTTTCAGACCGACTGGATCAACAGTGGGTCATAGAACGATACTAGCTTAACTCGTATATTTACAACATATCTACATGTGTTTGTTTAAAACCGACTGGATTAAATAGGACCCAATAGGGTCATAGAACGATACTAGCTATAGCGTCCTTTTTAATCCAGTCGGTCTTAAACAAACACATGTAGATATGTTGTAAATATATGAGTTAATTAAAAAACTGACTGCAGAATAAAGTCAACAGTGGGTGATAGAACGATACTAGCTATTAGGTCCTGTTTAATCCAGTCGGACATAAGGAAACATATGTAGATATGTTGTAAATAAATGAGTTAATAAACACATTGTCTGCAGACTAAACAGTGGGTCAGAGAACGATACTAGCTATTGGGTCCTATTTAATCATTTGTTTAAGACCGACCCA
>NW_013861609.1:0-335 GCF_000517525.1 Limulus polyphemus
AATATTACGTTTTTTTAAATTAGGTTTTCTCTTCTTCTTTAACTTTTTCTGATTCCTAAAATAATTATTAATATTGTTATATTTATGTGGTATTGTTCATTACCGTTTCTATCAAGTCCTGGCCAGACACGTATTTATTAACTGTGCGTTTGGTGAGTGATAAATTTTTACAACTGTTTGAAAGTTTAATTTTGAATTTCTGTGGTTGTCAAAGTTTAATTAATTCGTTTCCATTTTTTTCTCGACCTTGGTTGTTTATTAATATTGTTGTGAAGTCCTGGTTAGGCATTTGTTTATTAACTGTGTTGAATTTATTTCTAAGTGTTGTTATTGTG
>NW_013861610.1:0-339 GCF_000517525.1 Limulus polyphemus
TGTCCTCTTACAATTCTTCATAGAACCACACTGTTATATCGGTCCACTTACAATTCTTCACAGAACCATACTGTTATATCTGTCCACTTACAATTCTTCACAGAACCATACTATTATATTGTTCCACTTACAATTGGTCACAAAACTATAAAGTTATATCTGTACACTTAATCTTTCAAGAACGATACTGTTATATGTGTCACCTTACAATTCTTCACAGAACCATACTGTTATATCTGTCACCTGACAATTCTTCAAAGAACAATACTGTTATATCTGTCCACTTACAATTCAACACAGAATCATACATTTATTTCTGTACACATACAATTATTCACA
>NW_013861611.1:0-338 GCF_000517525.1 Limulus polyphemus
CTTCAATAAATCAATACCAAATTGATGGCTTGGTGTTTTCCATGATCTTAGGTGTTTTCTGCTCAAGGATATGCATAAACATTACAGCAAGGACTACTGTTACACTGCTCCCTACCGCTATACCTTTCATTTGTTTATAAAACTCCCCATTAAATCTTACATATCCGTCATTTAATACAAACCTTAACGCTCGTTCTAACCAAACAGTTGAAATGTTTAAAAGTTCTAAATTGTCTACATTTTCTCTTAACATGGACATAACATAGTCTATACCCTCTTCAGTCGGAATACTAGGATATAATTGAACAATATCCATAGTAAACAGGACAGAGTTATTA
>NW_013861612.1:0-561 GCF_000517525.1 Limulus polyphemus
CCTAGAGAAAGAACAGTAATTATTGTCATTCTAAATCTAGAAAAAGAACAGTAATTATTACCATTCTAAAACTAGAGAAAGAACAGTAATTATTGTCACTCTAAAACTAGAAAAAGAACAGTAATTATTGTCACTCTAAACCTAGAGAAAGAACAGTAATTATTACCACTCTAAACCTAGAGAAAGAACAGTAATTATTACCACTCTAAATAAATAATTACTGTTCTTTCTCTAGGTTTAGAATGACAATAATTACTGTTCTTTCTCTAGTTTTAGAATGATAATAATTACTGTTCTTTTTCTAGATTTAGAATGACAATAATTACTGTTCTTTCTCTAGGTTTAGAGTGGTAATAATTACTGTTCCTTCTCTAGGTTTAGAGTGACAATAATTACTGTTCTTTCTCTAGGTTTAGAGTGGTAATAATTACTGTTCTTTCTCTAGGTTTAGAGTGACAATAATTACTGTTCTTTTTCTAGTTTTAGAGTGACAATAATTACTGTTCTTTCTCTAGTTTTAGAATGGTAATAATTACTGTTCTTTTTCAAGGTCACTCTAAA
>NW_013861613.1:0-336 GCF_000517525.1 Limulus polyphemus
AAAGAAACAAGAAGAACGATAAAAGAAACAAGAAGAGGAGAGATTACAACAGTTGTTGGAGGAAAAGAAAAGAAACAAGAAGAAAGATTACAGAAGTGGCAAGAAAACCTACAACAATGGCAGCTCGAACAGCAAAATAAACAAGAGAGATTACAGCAGTTGTTAGAGGAAAAAGAAAAGAAACAAGAAGAGAGATTACAACAGTTGTTGGAGGAAAAAGAAAAGAAACAAGAAGAATGAGAAAAGAAACAAGAAGAGAGATTACAGTAGTGGCAAGAAAACCTGCAACATTGGCAGCTTGAACAACAAAATAAACAAGAAGAGAAATTACAGCAG
>NW_013861614.1:0-338 GCF_000517525.1 Limulus polyphemus
GGCTTCTTTACCGGTTTGATCCTGTTCACCATGGCTTCTTTACCGGTTTGATCCTGTTCACCATGGCTTCTTTACCGGTTTGATCCTGTTCACCATGGCTTCTTTACCGGTTTGATCCTGTTCACTATGTCTTCTTTACCGGTTTGATCCTGTTCACCATGTCTTCTTTACCGGTTTGATCCTGTTCACCATGTCTTCTTTACCGGTTTGATCCTGTTCACCATGGCTTCTTTACCGGTTTGATCCTGTTCACCATGGCTTCTTTACCGGTTTGATCCTGTTCACCATGGCTTCTTTACCGGTTTGATCCTGTTCACCATGGCTTCTTTACCGGTTTG
>NW_013861615.1:0-365 GCF_000517525.1 Limulus polyphemus
GAAATTTAATGAAATACTAGTACAAAACGCAAAACCTGAATAACTCCCTAAAAATGAAGAGTAGCATGGTGAAACTTTACATGTAATTTCGGATCGAACTAGTGAAACTACGTACCAAATTTGGATAAGATGCATCAATTCCGTACGTACTGGTAAGAAGAAATAGAGAAACAAAGAATAACAAAATGCTTCACTGCAGTACAAATACGCTTCATGGAAAGCCAATAAAGTAATAACAAAAAACGAACTAAAAATTTGGAAAACTAATACTACAAAGTTACAGATGTGCTCATAAATACGTAAGGACGTGACGAACCTTCATAAAAAATATCGAGAAGAATCCATTGAAATTTGATGAAGTACTT
>NW_013861616.1:0-343 GCF_000517525.1 Limulus polyphemus
TATCTACTGTTGTTTAATGTTGGTATTTGACACTGGTATGTTATACCTGTTTAAATGCCGTTAATATCTACTGTTGTTTAATGTTGGTCTTTGACACTGGTATGCTACTACCTGTTTAAATATCGTTAATATCTACTGTTGTTTAATGTTGGCCTTTTGTACACTGGTATGTCACTACTTGTTTAAATGTCGTTAATATCTACTGTTGTTTAATGTTGGTCTTTGACATTGGTATGTTACTACCAGTTTTAATGACGTTAATATCTACTGTTGTTTAACGTTTGTCTTTGACATTGATATGTTACTTCTTGTTTAAATGTTGTTAATATCTACTGTTGTTTAA
>NW_013861617.1:0-338 GCF_000517525.1 Limulus polyphemus
CAGAACACAGTATCGTTAAATCTTGTGTCTTCTTATTGACAGTACACAGTATCGTTAAATCTTGTGTTTTTTATGGATAGTACACAGTATTGCTAAATCGTGTGTCTTCTTATTGATAGTACACAGTATTGTTAAATATTGTGTCTTCTTATTGACAGTACTCAGTATAGTTAAATCTTGTGTCTTCTTATTGACAGTGCACAGTATCGTTTAATCTTGTGTCTTTTTATTGACAGTACTTAGTATCGTTAAATCTTGTGTCTTCTTATTGACAGTACACAGTATCGTTAAATCTTTTGTCTTCTTATTGACAGTACACAATATTGTTAAATCTTGTG